>NC_142615.1:68640662-68643162 GCF_059453375.1 Lepisosteus platostomus | reverse complement strand
CATTGCACAACCAGCTCATTGCACAAGAGCTGGGTACAAAAAACAACAAACAAGTGGGTGAAAAAAGACGACCTGCAAGAAGCAGAAAACCCCTTGTAAATCAAGCAGCAAGTGACAAACCAGACCCACCAGCTGCCAGACTAAGAACAGCGAAACCCCCAACATATGCCAAAAGAACAGGCATTAGATCTAAATTAAAAAGACTTTCCAAAGACTTAATTAACAGTGAGGAAACTGAACCGGCACTAAAAGAGGCTATCTGCGCTGATAACAAAGACTCAACAACCATCAAACAATTAATCGAAATCGCCTCCGATAAACTACTGCAGACATTAAAACCCAAAAAGTCAGCAGTAAACAAAAAGAACAAAAAAACCTCCGAACACCACAAGGGCAAAGAATGGTCTTGGACTAGAAAGAGGGCGAACAAAAGGAGGATATATAAGTATCACCAATCCCTTTACAACAAAAACAAATCGAAGCTGGCATCCCTGATCCTTGACGGGGCCGAAAATCCAACATGTAAAATCAATATTGAGGAAATCTACTCCTCATACAAAAAGAAGTGGGAGGAACACACAGCATTCCCCGGCCTGAATGGCTTCACATCCAAAGGCAGAGCCGACAACGAAGTCTTTGAATCCCTGATCAGTGAAGAAGAAATACAAGAGAATATAAAAGCAATAAAAAGGACATCCGCACCAGGCCCGGACAACATTGACTGGCATGCAATACAAGAACTGGAAAGTGATGGGGTGACACTATTCCAACTATTCAACCTATGGCTGATCACAGGCCATATCCCCAACAAATTGAAGCAATGCAAAACAATTCTAATACCAAAGACATCCGACGAAAAGAGTCTAGAAGATATCGGGAACTGGAGACCAATTACCATCAGGTCAATGCTATTAAGACTCTTCTCAAGAATCATCACAAAACGCCTCGAAAAAGCCTGCCCGATTAATCAAAGACAAAGAGGCTTTATCGAAGCCTCTGGTTGCTCTGAAAACCTAGCAACCCTACAATACCTATTAGAAAACGCCAAAAAATCCCATAAACAAATTGCAGTGGTTTTCATTGATATTGCGAAAGCATTCGACTCTGTATCTCATGACCACATCTTCCAGGTACTGAAACAAAAAGAACTGGACAACCATATAATAAACCTAATTGAGGACTCATACCAAGACTGTAGAACCATAATAAAAACCGAAAAGCAGTCCTCAAACGAAATTTTCATCAAAGTAGGAGTTAAGCAAGGGGATCCCATGTCACCCATACTCTTCAACCTTGCAATGGATCCTTTGATCAATGCCCTGGAGGAACTTGGATGCGGTTTCAAAACCGCAGCAGGCAACATATCAACTCTGGCGTTTGCCGACGACCTGGTCCTGCTGAGCGACAACTGGGAAGGGATGAAAAACAACAGCAACATCCTAGAAGACTTCTGCGCACAAACAGGCCTGATGGTCCAAGCAAAAAAATGCCACGGGTTCCTAATCTCACCTACCAAAGACTCCTACGTCATCAACAATTGAGAGGACTGGTCCATCAACGACAACAAATTACACATGATTACTCCCACAGAATCCGAAAAATATCTAGGACTCAAAATCAGCCCGTGGACTGCAGCAAAACAACCAGAAGCAGCAAATCTATTACAAAATTGGATTCAAAAGATTGACAAAGCGCCTCTGAAACCTTCACAGAAGGTAAACATACTCAATATCCATGCAATTACCAGACTGATCTATCAATTGGACCATACAGACACCAAACAATCAGCTCTAATGGCACTTGACGGCGCCATAAGAAAAGCAGTCAAAACTTGGCTACGCCTACCTGAGTCCACCTGCAATGGACTAATCTACTCCAGCGCAAGAGATGGGGGACTGGGCATAATCAAGTTAGCCAGCCTGATACCATCGATCCAAATAAGAAGACTGCAACGCATGGCAATGTCATCAGACGCCACCATAAGTTCACTAATGCAAACCAATGAAATCCAAGAAAAATTCCAAAAACTATGGACACAAGCTGGAGGAGACCTAAACCAGACCCCACAACTATCCAATCCTGCATCCCTAATAACCCAAACAGAAGAAATAACACTCCCAGACAATTGGGATCCCAACCACAAGCAAAAACCCAAATACAAAACACCCTGCAACTGGCGGAAAGATGAGTACGAAAACTGGACAAAACTACCAGTCCAAGGAACGGGGATCAGCAACTTCCAAGATGACCCCGACAGCAACTCCTGGCTTTCACATCATATGGGATTCAAAGAAAGACACTTCATTGCAGCCCTCCAACTACGAGCCAACGTGTACCCCACCAGAGAAAGCCTAAACAGAGGCCAGAGAGGGCTCCCAACACTCTGCCGCAAATGCCATAAAGCAACAGAAACCTGCTCCCACATCCTCGGACAGTGTCCAAGCGTACAAAACGCGAGGATTAAAAGACACAACAAAATCTGCGACATCTTAGCAGATGA
>NC_142615.1:68608162-68635662 GCF_059453375.1 Lepisosteus platostomus | reverse complement strand
TGAAGTACAGCAGTAGGAACCTACTGTTCGCTTCTTTAGAATGATACAGAAACGCTGTTGGAAAACAAAGGTGATTATGAGAGAAGTAGTTGAATAAAAATCGAAATCAAGCCCTGCAGGACTAAAGGGATCCTGCCTGTTGTAGCAGAGCTGACTGACAGGAGCTGGTATTTCATACCAGACTGGGAGGATTATACTGGGGAGAATAACAGACAGTCAGGAGATCAAATATTGTAGGGCTACACGTTACAGGACTCCCGTCTCCTGTGGAGACACCTGTAAGGTCGTGTCAGGGCAGAAGTCCCACATTGTAAACCAGTGTAAACTGGGACTGGGACCAACCCGGATCAAGACCAGACCTGAGAGCTTCAGGACTCTCTCCCACTGGTGTCCTTTTCTCTCTCTCTGTCCTGTGTCCTAACAGACCCCACTAATCCCCCGTGTGGGAAAGAGGACCCGCTCGTCCCTCCTGTCCTGTCCCGGTGTCGTCGTCACTGGGACCGGAGCAGCCGGAGAGGAGACGCACTTCCAGAACTTTCCTTCCCGCTCGGCTCTTCCCCTCCTGAGGAAAGAGCATCTTCCCACACAAACAGCCCGTTTCTCTCGGAGACGCCCGCAGCACAGGGGGCCTTTTCCCAGGACACCAGGACTCCCCTCGTCTGCGGAAACACCCGGGAAGAGCCTCCCAGCCCACAGGAGGGGAGTCCCAGTCCTTCCCGGGATTTCCAGGACAGGAGCGGCTCCTCAGCTGGGAATAAAACCGCCCCGAGAGGAGCTCGAGCGCTCGGGCTCGGAGCGTCGCTTAGCAAGTACACATACACATACTGTAACGCCCGGTTGTGAGGAGGAAGCGCCCCTATAAGTGTACTGTATAGCTTGTTGTTAAGTCGTTAAGTAATTACCACACTAAAGATGTGTACGTGTTCCGTCATGTGTGTGTATATTCTGTGGTTGATAAAGAATAAAGCCTGGTTCGTTTATTGCGTCTCCACTGGTCCTTTGTCCTGAGAAGAACCTGTAAATGCTACAATATATTCTGTTACATACAAATATACAATGTCAGAATTATATCGAAAAGTATTCATGACATTTATATATATACACAAAGAATAGCAAAATACAAACATGATCAAAATAGAACATTATTTAAAGTTAGTTTTCTTCACATGGGGCACTAAGGGCAGGTTTTCAGTGAGTCGGATCTCTTACGAGGAAGAGATCAGTGTTTCAGTGGAAAGTCCTCACTCTGTGTCCAGGAAGTATCCGATCTTCCTCTCCCGCTGGGAAAGACTGTGTGGATCAGTGACTGACCTGCGGCAGTGTCTCTGTGTCTCTCTGTCACTCGGATAACACTGCCTGAGCTCCTCCTCTCCCTCTCCTGCTCCTGTCTCAGTGTCTTCAGCTCTCTCTCAGCTCCTCGATCTCCTGTCTGTTTCTCTCTCCTGTCTGTGGGCTGTGTGTGTCTGAGGGTTGTGTCTGTGGGCTGTGTGTGTCTGAGGGTTGTGTATTCTTGAGTGCCTTCAGGTTGTGTGTGAGACTACGTTGTGACTTCTTCTCGATGTGCTGCTTGTGGTCCTCAATCACTCTCCTGTATCTCCTGTGTGTCTCTGATGCCACACAGTGAGTCTGTCTATCACTGTGTTTTGTCTCTCTATTGTCTCTCTGTATCTCTCTACTGCCTCTCTCAGCTCCTCGATCTCCCTCCTGCAGCTCCTGTGCTCCTGTCCTGTTGGAGTGAACTGTGTTGTCGACACACTGACCTGCTGGAGAGTCTCTCTGTGTCTCTCTGCCTCCTCTCTGGCCTTTTCCTCATAGTGCTGCCTGAGCTCCTCCATCACCCTTCTGTGCGTCTCCTCTCTCTCTCTCCTCCCCCTCTCCTGCTCCTCTCTCAGTTCTTCTATCTCTCTCTGCAGCCTCTCTCTCTCCCCTCTCTGTCTCCTCAGCTCCTCCTCCAGCTCTCTCCTCCTCCCCTCATCCCTCTCCTCCCTCAGCCTCTCCCCTAGCTCTGCTATCTGCTCCTCCAGCGCTCTGATCTTCTCCTCTCGTATCTGGATCTCCTCCTCCATCCTGCGGAGGTGGTTCTGCAGCTCCTTCTGGTGCTTCTCCCTCAGTCTCTCCTCCTCCCTCTGTTTGCTCTCCTCTCTGTCCCTCAGGATCTGCAGTTGCCTCTGTCTGATCTGGGACTCGGCCTCCTGGTACGTCTCAGTGCTGTAGTAGCTGCCCTTGTTTCCTGCTACCAGCTCCTCTATCTTCTCCAGCAGCTCTGTGACCTGAGTGCTGCCCCTGTCCTTGTTGTTGAGGGTGTGATACCTGTTCCCACACTTCTCCAGCAGCCACTGTAGCTCCCTGCTGCCTGTGTGCACAGAGTCCTCCAGCGTCCTGCTGGTCAGATCATCAGCGTGGGTGAGCAGGACCATGGTGTGTCCCAGGGCCCTCTCCCCGAATATCTCCAGGACTGTCTCCAGTGTCCTCCTCTCCTCCCCTGAGGATCGGCCCAGCGGGGTCACCAGGAGGAAGGCGTGGGGTCCCGGGGCAGACAGGTTAACACAGAGCCCCACATCCCGTCTCCTGTCCCCCTCAGACAGTCGGGCGTAGAGCCAGTCTGGAGTGTCCACCACAGTCACCCGTCTCCCGGACACTTGTCCTGTCCTCTTCCGGCTCTCCTGAGTGACCGCGGAGCTGCTGGCTTCAGAGGGAAACTCCTCTGAGCCCAGGATGGTGTTTCCTGCTGCGCTCTTCCCAGCACCAGTCCTGCCCAGCAGCACCAGTCTCAGCTCAGAGGGGTGGGGCTGGAGTCTGGGTTCGACTTCACTCACTGCAACAGGAGGAGAGACAAGAGCATCAGGGAGGTGACACATGAGAGGAGACCAACCTCTCCACAGATAAGAAGGGTTCAGTTTGCTCAAGAGACAAAACTTAAAAGTCATTATGAAGGAATCTTACAGAATGAACATCTGGGAATTAACCTTGAGTATCAACTAACTACAGTTTTACCTGATGTTCATGATTTTCACTTGTGTCAGATCTATTTTTTCAAAGTGACTCAAATTTCATCTGAAGAATCTGTGTTCATTTACTGGCCTCAAGCAACAACAGTCATGCTGCAGTACTGTACTGTTACAGGGGCAGAGTGTAGAAGGACATTAATTGAAGAAGGAGAGATAATCTCTTCACCCCAGTGAAGAACAGCACTCTAGGAGAGTGTGCAGTCCAGTGCAATCATCCTGCTGGTATTTCACTCTGTTCAGTAATTCTCCATCTCACCCTGTTTGACACAGATTCTACAACAGGCTGCTGCTGTTCAGTCACAGACTCGCTGATCTGTAGACAAGCTGTGATGAGTCCTTCAGACTGATGTACAGAAACAGCTCTTGTCTGGGGTTCTAATGATCTGCTGATGGGCTCTTTCACCCACTCCTGTCCTGCTGGACTTCAGAGCTGCCTTTGACACTAACAGATCAACTGAGGAGGCCATCGCCCCTGGTCTACACACTGCCCTCTCCCACCTGGACGAAAGAGAAACGTATGTGAGAATGTTGTTGTTGATTACAGCTCAGCATTCAACACCATCGTACCCTCAAGGTTCATCACCAAGCTCAGGGTCCTCCAGAGGGTGGTGACACTGGCTCAGAACACTAACGGCTGCGCTACTGAACACAGGGGATATCTACTGTGTTAATGCCTCAAGAAGGCCAGGTCCATCCTCAGGGACCCCAGTCACCCTAAACACAACTTGCTCTCTCTACTACCATCTGGAAAACGGTACTGAAGTATCAGACCAAGACCACCAGGTGTCAGAACAGCTTCTTCCACCAGGCAGTAAGACTGCTGAACAGCCAACCACAGCAGACACCTGCAGTTACCTCCTTGAACTGACAGGGGGCACTGGCACTCTCAGGACACCTACGAAGAGCACTAAATACCTCCTACCCTGTACCCTACTACTGTCAGGACACCTAAATACCTAAATACCTCTTACCCTGTACCCTACTACTGTCAGGACACCTAAATACCTCCTACCCTGTAGCCTACTACTGTCAGGACACCTCAATACCTCCTACCCTGTACCCTACTACTGTCAGGACACCTAATTACCTCCTACCCTGTACCCTACTACTGTCAGGACACCTAAATACCTCCTACCCTGTAGCCTACTACTGTCAGGAGACCTCAATACCTCCTATCCTGTACCCTACTACTGTCAGGACACCTAAATACCTCCTATCCTTGTGTTACTTCCACACAATCTGTGAATTGCAGTTGTGTAATCTGTTGTATCCCAATGTTAACCCCTATAAATTCCTGTCCTCCAACTCTTCCATCCCTCTTAACGAGCCTTTAACGAGCTCGCAGATTTCAATGCTGACAACACCGCTGTGTGCTGTACTGTTCGTGCATCGATCAATAAACCTTGATTGATTGAGTGTTGGTCCGACAGTCTTGAGGAACAGATTACAGAGACTGAGCTGCTGTGTTATGGATTAAATCTAATCTCCCTGAGAGAAAACAGTTCAATTACAGCACAGAGGATTTAAACAGACACAGATCTGTGTGCCACTGTGTTAGTAACGCAGTACAGAGCGGAGCACAGTATGATTTTAATTCCTAACAGGACACAAGATGGTTGAATCTCTCAGTCTGATGACCAGTAAGATCAGTGACTCAGTAATGCAGCATCAATCACACTCACTGGCAGGAGGTTCAAAATCTTTACTGTTCCTCCTCTTGACAGGCAGTCTGGGCTCCTCTGTCTCTTTCTCCAGCTCCTCTTCCTCCAGTGTCTTTCTCATCTTCTCCTTCAGCTCCTCTTCTCTCCTGCTCCACTCCTCCTCCAACCTCTGTCTGAGCTCCTCTTCTCTCTCTCTCTCCCTTCTTTCATACTTCTGTCTCAGCTCCTCTGTCTCTCTCTGTCTCTCCTCCAACCTCTGTCTCAGGTCCTCTGTCTCTCTCTGTCTCTCCTCCTCCCTCTGTCTCAGCTCCTCCGTCTCTCTCTGTCTCAGCTCCTCCGTCTCTCTCTGTCTCTCCTCCTCCCTCTGTCTCAGCTCCTCCGTCTCTCTCTGTCTCTCCTCCTCCCTCTGTCTCAGCTCCTCCGTCTCTCTCTGTCTCTCCTCCAACCTCTGTCTCAGCTCCTCCGTCTCTCTCTGTCTCTCCTCCTCCCTCTGTCTCAGCTCCTCCGTCTCTCTCTGTCTCTCCTCCTCCCTCTGTCTCAGCTCCTCTGTCTGTCTCTGTCTCTCCTTCTCCCTCTGTCTCAGCTCCTCTGTCTCTCTCTGTCTCTCCTCCAACCTCTGTCTCAGCTCCTCCGTCTCTCTCTGTCTCTTCTCCTCCCTCTGTCTCAGCTCCTCTGTCTCTCTCTGTCTCTCCTCCTCCCTCTGTCTCAGCTCCTCCGTCTCTCTCTGTCTCTCCTCCTCCCTCTGTCTCAGCTCTTCTGTCGCTCTCTGTCTCTCCTCCTCCCTCTGTCTCAGCTCCTCTGTCTGTCTCTGTCTCTCCTCCTCCCTCTGTCTCAGCTCCTCCGTCTCTCTCTGTCTCTCCTCCTCCCTCTGTCTCAGCTCCTCTGTCTGTCTCTGTCTCTCCTCCTCCCTCTGTCTCAGCTCCTCTGTCTCTCTCTGTCTCAGCTCCTCCGTCTCTCTCTGTCTCTCCCCCTCCCTCTGTCTCAGCTCCTCTGTCTCTCTCTGTCTCTCCTCCAACCTCTGTCTCAGCTCCTCTATCTCTCTATTGTATGTCTCCAGTTCAGTGTATACTTGGTCTATGTCAGTATTGAAGTACAGCCCATAGTTTCCTGCCACCATGTCCTCTATCTTCTCCAGCAGCTCTGTGACCTGAGTGCGGTCGCCCCTGTTCTTGTTGTTGAGAACATGATACCTGTTCCCACACTTCTTCACCAGACACTGGAGCTCCTTCCCTCCTCCCTCAATGTGTTGCTCAATGGTTGTGTGTGTCAGTGTGTCCCCGCAGGTGAACAGCACTATTGTGTGTCTCCACACTCTCTCATTGAGAAGCTCTAGATATTCCTTCACTGATCTCCAGTCTGTGTTTGAGTCGAGATCAATCACCAGGAGGAGAGTGTGGGGTCCTGGGGGACACAGAGACACACTACACACAACCTCCTGTCTGATCTGCTGAGGATCATTCCTCATCAGCCACACATTCCAGCCTGGAGTGTTGACCACAGTGATCTGCCTCCCAGCTACTTCACCCTGTCTCTTCTCACACTCCTGAGGTTCTCCCTCAGTGTCAAACTCCTCTCTGCCCAGGATGGTGTTTCCTGCTGAGCTCTTCTCAGACCATCTCTTCCCCAGCAGCACGATCCTGATCTCTGAGAGACGCTGTGGTGCCTCATGGGAATCAGCCCGTCTCCTCCCTGTCAGAGAGAAAGATCACAGATTATTTACATGATTAAGTTCTAATCACAGATATCTTCACTCTTCATCCCATTTAAAATTCACGATAAAAACTCCTCTATATCTTTTCTATTGTCCCTGCCCTGTGAGAGAGGAATATCACAGATTATTGAGATTATTTTTCTGTGTATTCTCTGTGGTATACAAAAATGTTATGTTAATGTTAATCAGACTGTATTCTTAAAATATTCTTATTCTGTATTCTTACAATTTATATTAAATATTTGTTTATTTTAACTGTTCTCTCAATAGTACATGTTTATTTTTCATCAGGATTTTTTTTCTTAGAATAATTTAACCTCACTGAAAGGTTAGATTTCTCTCATCTGATAAACAACACAGACATTTTTCCAATGTCTTCCTTGCTCATCTTTACCAAGGGCGCCAATACTTCAGGAGGGCCCTGTAGAGTCCCACTAACACTCTGAGTGTCCAGTGGCAGTTCAGACATATATGGGACTCCTGTGTTCAGTATGAACCTTTATACCACCTTATTTTAAAATAAATGTAAAAAACTGTAAAATCATTCAGTCCATCCTGATTCTTCAGTAGTGAGTCTAAAATGTCACATTTCATAAAGAAATTTTTGGGACTCAGCCACCTGGCTGGGAAATCTGTGTGTTGTATAGTTTCAAACCGCTTAGAAACTATCTACTGTGATCCACACTGAAGAGAATTAGCATGATGTTAGTTTAAAAACAGTGAAACTGACAGGGTGGAGGAACTGAGTCTCTTTAGTCTGAAGGGAGTGTCCCACACTGTTAGGCTGGAGGAACTGAGTCTCTTTCGACTGAAGGGAGTGTCCCACACTGACAGGGTGAAGATAGTGAGCCATATATATACAAAATATTCAACATCCTGTCACGGGCGTCCAAAGGGACTAACCAAGGGAAGCAGGAGAGCAGAAAAAGACCCATATGCGTAGCGGCGAGACGGGAAAAAGGCCCGGGCTCATTAGTGCAAAGAGGAATGCCGTATAGAAACCTATGCCCTCAGGGAGCGGACGTGGGGCGCCCTGGTGCTAGGCGGGTCTCAGGACATCCAAACATCATTGCTGAGCGAGGACAGAGTGCAAGACCCGGAAATATATAGCCCAAGGGAAAGAGAGGGACAGGAAGGACAGCAGACCGGAAACTAGGGACAGGACAGAGAAGGAGCGCCCTCTGGCTGCAGAGGGCGTGACACATCCTCAGTGACAGTCAGTCATCATTAAAGACCAGTTAGATATTGACACCTCAGAGTTCCTCAGAATTTAACACTGAAGCTCAAAGCAACACTAAGACTTAAAATCAGGAGTGGGAGGCTCTACTGTACACAGAGGGGGGTGGGAGAGGGGAACAAGCTGCCCAGCCCTGTTGTTGAAGATGATACCCTGGCTTCTCTCCAGACACAGCTGGATGAGCTCCTCCAGTCAGGACATGGGGCTCTACTGTACAGAGAGGGGTTAAGGGAGGGAACAAGCTGCCCAGTCAAGACAGTACAAACAGCTGCATGAGACCCTGGAATCATTACTAATTATGGGCCAAATAAATTCCTCTGTTGTTCATCTGTACTGATTCCTCTCTGGTATTATCAGCTGTACAATAAACACGGCCCCTGAGCAACAAACAGGAAATGTTCATATCTGAGCGTGTCTGAGCATCATGAATACTAACATTGTGAATCCAATACCATCAGCCAACAGTCAGGTCTTACATCAATCATTTTACCTTTAATAAACACCTTATTAAAATATTTAGTACATTCCAAACAGCTTGAGTTTACAGTACCGATCTCTGATCCCTGACAAGAGAAAGTGAAAGTAAAATCAGCTCCTGTCTCTCTCCTAGTTCAGACCCTGTGTGTCTGACAGACAGAACACACTCTCAGCAGACAGGAAGACACTTCTCCAGCTGCTGCTGTGCTCTGTGACAGAGAAGAGACCCTCAGTGACTCCCTTACCGACACTCTGACAGGTAGAACAAGAGAAAACTCACCAGGGCTGAGCGCTGCCATCTCTCTCTCTCTCCTTCTCTTCCTGCTGATGTGAGGTGGCGGGTTTCCTGTCCTCGCTGTGACGCTGCTCTGGCGCCACCAAGTGGATTCATAAAGTTAATCACCAACTGAACAGGTTCATCAGTAAGAGCGAAATAAAACACCAGAATACCCAGATCAACTCTTGCCAGCATCCTTGGACACTGGGGTCCACACCCCTACTCTCACACACAGTGTCCTGGATCTGTACTGACCAGCAGTCGGGACACTGGGGTCCACACCCCTACTCTCACACACAGTGTCCTGATCTGTACTGATCAGCAGTCGGGACACTGGGGTCCACACCCCTACTCTCACACACAGTGTCCTGATCTGTACTGACCAGCAGTCGGGACACTGGGGTCCACACCCCTACTCTCACACACAGTGTCCTGATCTGTACTGACCAGCAGTCGGGACACTGGGGTCCACACCCCTACTCTCACACACAGTGTCCTGATCTGTACTGACCAGCAGTCGGGACACTGGGGTCACACCCCTACTCTCACACACAGTGTCCTGATCTGTACTGACCAGCAGTCGGGACACTGGGGTCCACACCCCTACTCTCACACACAGTGTCCTGATCTGTACTGACCAGCAGTCGGGACACTGGGGTCACACCCCTACTCTCACACACAGTGTCCTGATCTGTACTGACCAGCAGTCGGGACACTGGGGTCACACCCCTACTCTCACACACAGTGTCCTGATCTGTACTGACCAGCAGTCGGGACACTGGGGTCCACACCCCTACTCTCACACACAGTGTCCTGATCTGTACTGACCAGCAGTCGGGACACTGGGGTCCACACCCCTACTCTCACACACAGTGTCCTGATCTGTACTGACCAGCAGTCGGGACACTGGGGTCCACACCCCTACTCTCACACACAGTGTCCTGATCTGTACTGACCAGCAGTCGGGACACTGGGGTCACACCCCTACTCTCACACACAGTGTCCTGATCTGTACTGACCAGCAGTCGGGACACTGGGGTCACACCCCTACTCTCACACACAGTGTCCTGATCTGTACTGATCAGCAGTCGGGACACTGGGGTCACACCCCTACTCTCACACACAGTGTTGTTGTACAGAGCAGGACTTTTTTTATATTTATACATACTGTGTGCGTCATTGACGACACCTCTACTCTTACAGTGTCCTGTCTGTGTCTCTGGTTTGTAATCTCTCTTATTTTCAGACAGAGGAGGGAGAGAAATGGACTTTTATGTTTTTATATCGCCAAAACCCGCTTCCGGCTCGTCCTCCGGGTGCCGCTGCGGCGCCGGTTGCTAAGCGACGCTCCGAGCCCGAGCGCTCGAGCTCCTCTCGGGGCGGTTTTATTCCCAGCTGAGGAGCCGCTCCTGTCCTGGAAATCCCGGGAAGGACTGGGACTCCCCTCCTGTGGGCTGGGAGGCTCTTCCCGGGTGTTTCCGCAGACGAGGGGAGTCCTGGTGTCCTGGGAAAAGGCCCCCTGTGCTGCGGGCGTCTCCGAGAGAAACGGGCTGTTTGTGTGGGAAGATGCTCTTTCCTCAGGAGGGGAAGAGCCGAGCGGGAAGGAAAGTTCTGGAAGTGCGTCTCCTCTCCGGCTGCTCCAGTCCCAGTGACGGCGACACCGGGACAGGACAGGAGGGACGAGCGGGTCCTCTTTCCCACACGGGGGATTAGTGGGGTTTGTTAGGACACAGGACAGAGAGAGAGAAAAGGACACCAGTGGGAGAGAGTCCTGAAGCTCTCAGGTCTGGTCTTGATCCGGGTTGGTCCCAGTCCCAGTTTACACTGGTTTACAATGTAAACCCCACAGGAGGTGTCACAAGAGTGAGTGTGGAGTCTGCGTGTTCCTGCTGGGGGTCGCTGGTGCTGGTGTCTGTGTGTGTGGAGTCTGTGTGTTCCTGCTGGGGGTCGCTGGTGCTGGTGTCTGTGTGTGTGGAGTCTGCGTGTTCCTGCTGGGGGTCGCTGGTGTCTGTGTGTGTGGAGTCTGTGTGTTCCTGCTGGGGGTCGCTGGTGTCTGTGTGTGTGGAGTCTGTGTGTTCCTGCTGGGGGTCGCTGGTGCTGGTGTCTGTGTGTGTGGAGTCTGTGTGTTCCTGCTGGGGGTCGCTGGTGCTGGTGTCTGTGTGTGTGCAGTCTGCGTGTTCCTGCTGTGGGTCGCTGGTGCTGGTGTCTGTGTGTGTGGAGTCTGTGTGTTCCTGCTGGGGGTTGCTGGCGCTGGTGTCTGTGTGTGTGGAGTCTGCGTGTTCCTGCTGGGGGTTGCTGGTACTGGTGTCTGTGTGTGTGGAGTCTGTGTGTTCCTGCTGGGGGTCGCTGGTGCTGGTGTCTGTGTGTGTGGAGTCTGTGTGTTCCTGCTGGGGGTCGCTGGTGTCTGTGTGTGTGGAGTCTGCGTGTTCCTGCTGGGGGTTGCTGGCGCTGGTGTCTGTGTGAAATGACTGCTTTCCTTCCTGACGGTTTGAGATCAACAGCGCAGCCTGACGGTCCTGCTGTCTCGACCCGGTCCACTCTGTCGGTTCCGAACCAGGGAGCCACGAGCTGGATCGGCCAGGTTTAAACTGGGTCAGAACTGGGTCACTGTTCCTGAAAGCGCACACAGTAGGTGGGCAGAGACGGGGGGGTCAGGTGTCATTTTTCTGAGGGGGGATATGGGGTGCCGTCACCTGCAGCCCTTCACCCCACTGCTGGGCCATGCTGGGAATGACACCCCCAGGGTTCAACTCGGTCGTTAATTAGTCGGACGTTAATTGATCCCGGCTTCATCAGCAGTTTCCTGAGAGGAGCCAGGGTATCGGCTTGTTCCCCCCTCCCACCCCTCTCCGTGTACAGTAGAGCCTCCTGGGCAGCTTTTGAACCCTGGGTCAGTCACTCAGAGGGCTTATAACAGCCCTACCCGGTGAGGAGGGCTCCCGAAAGCGTCACTCGAGTGTCCCTTATGTCCATTGGAGGAGAGGGCTGAGGCGGGACGTCACTCCACCGAGGTGGAAGCCCATTGGCTGAGAGGGGACAGGGGGGCGGTCCCTGCGAGAACTCGGGGCAGGTGCGCGTCTCGTTTGAAGTTTGAATTCCTAACGGTCGCGCTTCCCGCCTTTCCCGCCGTGAGGGCTCCTGCCCCGCCGCGGTTTCCCGAGTTTGACCTTATTTTATCATTAATAATTGGTTTTAGTCAGCTTTTTATTAGAATACACAAGCTTTCTTCTTTCCCGCCATGGACGCCGTGTCTCTGCGTCGCCGAGCTGAAGCCACAGGTCAACCGCGGTTTGAACACGTTTCAACCAGTCAATTCGTGTGTTTTTTAAATATAATGTCGTCTAGAGCAGCAGTTTGTTCTTCACGAACGTAGATATCGGTGGAAAAGTGTGCGTTTGCGTCAGGGTAATCAATGTTGTAACGCTAATATAATATAATACTGCGTCAGTATAATCGGTCTGACAGAGTTTTCGCCAGGCTGGGGCTCTTCAGCACGTTTATACACCTGTTAAATTTGACTGAGTCCAAAGTCAACGCGTTTCCGGACGTTTCTGCGCACCGAGAGGGCGTTTGCTGTTCGTGTTGGAGACGGAAGATGTTTCCCGGGCTGTGGCGGTGAGTGGCGACTTGTCCCTCCGTTTCTTCATTGAAATCGTTCAGTCCTCCGGCTGATGAGAAAACAGTCATAGGAGTGAGAAAATGTCTGTGGTGAAATTGTGTAAAAGTGTCTTTTTATCATTGAGCTCGGGCTGTTTGAGGTAAAATTGTGTCAAATGTGTCGGTTTATCATTGAGCTCGATGGGTTTGAGGTCAAATTGTGTCAAAAGTGTCTTTTTATCATTGAGCTCGAGGGGTTTGTGGTAAAATTCTGTAGAAGTGTCTTATTGTAAAATTGTCTTTATAGGGGCCTGGTCACCCGGGGGGACTCTGCGGTTTTTCGGCCCGGGCCTCCTGGTCCCCCCGCCGGGGCCTGGCTCCCTCGCCGCGGCTAGGGTGGGGCGTCCCCCACTCCCGCGGGTCACCGGGAGCGAGCGGGGCGTCCGGGCCACCGCCGGACTCCGCTCGTTCGGCAAGCGCAACAAAAGCTTGGATCGAGGGCTGACTTTCAATAGATCGCAGCGAGGTGATTTAGAGGTGTTCAGTCATAATCCCACAGATGGTAGCTTCGCACCATTGGCTCCTCAGCCAAGCACCTGCGTTACCGTTTGACAGGTGTCCCGCCCCAGTCAAACTCCTAACCTGCCACTGTCCCTTAGTCCCGGTGGGTTGACATAAAGTCTTACAGTCCACCCCTTTATATGTTGTCTAGCTAGATCTTATTAGCTTTTTATTTGAAAAAGGTCATTTACAGTTTATTCGGTCACACAGTACATCACATTTTACAATGTATTGGTTATACAGTTACATTTACATCAGGTCTTATCGGCGGTAACTGCTGATTTTCCTCCTAACATTGATAGCATATCCAGGGAGTAGAGGAGGGTCTTCGGCTGAAGAGTTTGGCGAGTTGTTTTTGTCTCTTTTCGCCAATTTCGAGTCTGTGCAAGATGTTGTAGTTTCTTGCAAGCCATTTCCCTCTCGCTCCGATTGGAAAACCGAATATGGTGACGTTTTCTGCGCCGGTGAGGTCTTTCACTTGGTCCTTCAGGGAATGGTAGTATTTTTCCTTCTCCCTCGCTGCTTTCTCGAGCGTAAGTTCGTTATGTTCGAATCGTATTGTCACATCGATTACTATTGCTTCCCTATCTTTTGAAAAGATGAGGTCGGGCTTTCTCAGTTCGTTGGTGTCCTTAAGTCGGAAGTGTGGTTCTTTTCTAATTTCCCAGTTGTTTTTCTTGGCTTCATCTGCTAAAATGTCGCAGATTTTGTTGTCTTTTAATCTTCGCGTTTTGTACGCTTGGACATTGTCCGAGGATGTGGGAGCAGGTTTCTGTTGCTTTATGGCATTTGCGGCAGAGTGTTGGGAGCCCTCTCTGGCCTCTGTTTAGGCTTTCTCTGGTGGGGTACACGCTGGCTCGTAGTTGGAGGGCTGCAATGAAGTGTCTTTCTTTGAATCCCGTATGATGTGAAAGCCAGGAGTTGCTGTCGGGGTCATCTTGGAAGTTGCTGATCCCCGTTCCTTGGACTGGTAGTTTTGTCCAGTTTTCGTACTCGTCTTTCCGCCAGTTGCGGGGTGTTTTGTATTTGGGTTTTTGCTTGTGGTTGGGATCCCAATTGTCTGGGAGTGTTATTTCTTCTGTTTGGGTTATTAGGGATGCAGGATTGGATAGTTGTGGGGTCTGGTTTAGGTCTCCTCCAGCTTGTGTCCATAGTTTTTGGAATTTTTCTTGGATTTCATTGGTTTGCATTAGTGAACTTATGGTGGCGTCTGATGACATTGCCATGCGTTGCAGTCTTCTTATTTGGATCGATGGTATCAGGCTGGCTAACTTGATTATGCCCAGTCCCCCATCTCTTGCGCTGGAGTAGATTAGTCCATTGCAGGTGGACTCAGGTAGGCGTAGCCAAGTTTTGACTGCTTTTCTTATGGCGCCGTCAAGTGCCATTAGAGCTGATTGTTTGGTGTCTGTATGGTCCAATTGATAGATCAGTCTGGTAATTGCATGGATATTGAGTATGTTTACCTTCTGTGAAGGTTTCAGAGGCGCTTTGTCAATCTTTTGAATCCAATTTTGTAATAGATTTGCTGCTTCTGGTTGTTTTGCTGTAGTCCACGGGCTGATTTTGAGTCCTAGATATTTTTCGGATTCTGTGGGAGTAATCATGTGTAATTTGTTGTCGTTGATGGACCAGTCCTCTCAATTGTTGATGACGTAGGAGTCTTTGGTAGGTGAGATTAGGAACCCGTGGCATTTTTTTGCTTGGACCATCAGGCCTGTTTGTGCGCAGAAGTCTTCTAGGATGTTGCTGTTGTTTTTCATCCCTTCCCAGTTGTCGCTCAGCAGGACCAGGTCGTCGGCAAACGCCAGAGTTGATATGTTGCCTGCTGCGGTTTTGAAACCGCATCCAAGTTCCTCCAGGGCATTGATCAAAGGATCCATTGCAAGGTTGAAGAGTATGGGTGACATGGGATCCCCTTGCTTAACTCCTACTTTGATGAAAATTTCGTTTGAGGACTGCTTTTCGGTTTTTATTATGGTTCTACAGTCTTGGTATGAGTCCTCAATTAGGTTTATTATATGGTTGTCCAGTTCTTTTTGTTTCAGTACCTGGAAGATGTGGTCATGAGATACAGAGTCGAATGCTTTCGCAATATCAATGAAAACCACTGCAATTTGTTTATGGGATTTTTTGGCGTTTTCTAATAGGTATTGTAGGGTTGCTAGGTTTTCAGAGCAACCAGAGGCTTCGATGAAGCCTCTTTGTCTTTGATTAATCGGGCAGGCTTTTTCGAGGCGTTTTGTGATGATTCTTGAGAAGAGTCTTAATAGCATTGACCTGATGGTAATTGGTCTCCAGTTCCCGATATCTTCTAGACTCTTTTCGTCGGATGTCTTTGGTATTAGAATTGTTTTGCATTGCTTCAATTTGTTGGGGATATGGCCTGTGATCAGCCATAGGTTGAATAGTTGGAATAGTGTCACCCCATCACTTTCCAGTTCTTGTATTGCATGCCAGTCAATGTTGTCCGGGCCTGGTGCGGATGTCCTTTTTATTGCTTTTATATTCTCTTGTATTTCTTCTTCACTGATCAGGGATTCAAAGACTTCGTTGTCGGCTCTGCCTTTGGATGTGAAGCCATTCAGGCCGGGGAATGCTGTGTGTTCCTCCCACTTCTTTTTGTATGAGGAGTAGATTTCCTCAATATTGATTTTACATGTTGGATTTTCGGCCCCGTCAAGGATCAGGGATGCCAGCTTCGATTTGTTTTTGTTGTAAAGGGATTGGTGATACTTATATATCCTCCTTTTGTTCGCCCTCTTTCTAGTCCAAGACCATTCTTTGCCCTTGTGGTGTTCGGAGGTTTTTTTGTTCTTTTTGTTTACTGCTGACTTTTTGGGTTTTAATGTCTGCAGTAGTTTATCGGAGGCGATTTCGATTAATTGTTTGATGGTTGTTGAGTCTTTGTTATCAGCGCAGATAGCCTCTTTTAGTGCCGGTTCAGTTTCCTCACTGTTAATTAAGTCTTTGGAAAGTCTTTGGAAAGTCTTTTTAATTTAGATCTAATGCCTGTTCTTTTGGCATATGTTGGGGGTTTCGCTGTTCTTAGTCTGGCAGCTGGTGGGTCTGGTTTGTCACTTGCTGCTTGATTTACAAGGGGTTTTCTGCTTCTTGCAGGTCGTCTTTTTTCACCCACTTGTTTGTTGTTTTTTGTACCCAGCTCTTGTGCAATGAGCTGGTTGTGCAATGTTTTTGGCCCCTTTGTATTTTGTTTCTAGTGATTTTAGTTTTGTTAGTTCGTCTTCTGTCCAGATTTTGCTGGCATCTCTGTTCTTGGTTGTGTTAAGTTCTGTGATTCGTTCATCATTTCTGGTGTCAGGGTGGGCGTGCCTTTTATGTTGGGATAGCCCGGATTTTGTTAGGAAGTTTGAGTTGCAGATGTCGCACTTCCATTTGCCCTCGTTCTCTTTGGTTGCTTTATCGGTTTCCCCCTTACATTTGGGGAGATGACACTGAATAGAGTGGAGGTTTTTGTTGGTTATTTTGCATTTGGAGCATTGGCATTCTAGTGATACCTCGTTGTGTTTTTTGATGTAATGTTGTTGTGCCAATCTGGGTCTTCCGATTTTTTCTTTGCAGATGGCACACGTCTGGTCATCATTTGGTAGTAGTATTGTAATTGGTAGGTTGTTTGAGCCGTTAGGGAAAGCTGGTTCATCGAGTGATTCGTCACTCTCTGAGTTGTTGTCTTCATCTTCCTGAGGATGAATAGTGGACTCGTCGTCAGAGGTATAGGTTGAGTCGCACTCGTTTTCATCCCAGATGTTCATCAGGAAGGGATCACACTCTTGTATGACACTTTCAATGTCTATGGCTTCATCGAAATGTTCCATAGACTTATATTGCGAGCCGTAGATCACGATAGCTTGCGCTATTCTGGGTGATGTTTCCGTGGGTTGGAGGGTGGTTCGACTTTTTTCTGACATGACCTGGGCCAAGTCGTCATGGGTTGTCTGTGTACTCACTGACACAAGTCGTAGTTCCCCATCTCCCGTTCTCGTGGGGGGCTTCGTGTTACTGGGAAAGGACTCAGCCCTCGGTCCTTCCAGGGCGCCTTGTTGACCCGGGCGACGTGCCATCCGGTATGGTAAATTACTTGTATTCATTTTCATTTTGGGTTTTCGCCTTGGTTACTGCCTAGTGGGTTGGCTGGCCCACAGGAGGGGTAAAATTTAGACCTCATTTAGCCTCCACTAACCCAACCTGAGCAGTGGAGTTACCAGCGGGACCGCGAGGAGGTAGAGGTCACTATGCTTCAGTCCCTTACCCAAGGGGACCTTGGAGAGAGTCATAGTTACTCCCGCCGTTTACCCGCGCTTCATTGAATTTCTTCACGTTGACATTCAGAGCACTGGGCAGAAATCACATCGCGTCAACACCCGCCGCGGGCCTTCGCGATGCTTTGTTTTAATTAAACAGTCGGATTCCCCTGGTCCGCACCAGTTCTAAGCCGGCTGCTAGGCGCCGGCCGAGGCCGCCCGCCGGCGCTCCCCCCCCCGGGCGGGAGGGGGTTGACCGACGCGCGCCGCAGCTGGGGAGATCCGCGGGAAGGGCCCGGCGCGCGTCCAGATTCGCCGCCGCGGCCGACGGCTTGCCCCCCCGGCACCCCGGCCTTCCCCCCCGCGAGGAGGGGAGGGGGGGCTCCGACCGGGGCGCGCGAGAGGGGCCGCGGCGCGCGGCGCCTCGTCCAGCCGCGGCTCGCGCCCAGCCCCGCTTCGCACCCCAGCCCGACCGACCCAGCCCTTAGAGCCAATCCTTATCCCGAAGTTACGGATCTGACTTGCCGACTTCCCTTACCTACATTGTTCTAACATGCCAGAGGCTGTTCACCTTGGAGACCTGCTGCGGATATGGGTACGGCCCGGCGCGAGATTTACACCCTCTCCCCCGGATTTTCAAGGGCCAGCGAGAGCTCACCGGACGCCGCCGGAACCGCGATGCTTTCCAAGGCGCGGGCCCCTCTCTCGGGTCGAACCCATTCCAGGGCGCCCTGCCCTTCACAAAGAAAAGAGAACTCTCCCCGGGGCTCCCGCCGGCTTCTCCGGGTTCGGTCGCGTTACCGCACTATATCAACCAACACCTTTTCTGGGGTCTGATGAGCGTCGGCATCGGGCGCCTTAACCCGGCGTTCGGGAGCCGGTCGCGGCGCACCACCGCGGAGGAAATGCGCCCGGCGGGGGCCGAGCCCGGCCGGGAGGAGGTCCCGCTGGGGGATCCGCCGGTCCCGGGACGGCCGACCAGAACCCGCCGGGTTGAATCCTCCGGGCGGACTGCGCGGACCCCACCCGTTTACCTCTCAGCGGTTTCACGCCCTCTTGAACTCTCTCTTCAAAGTTCTTTTCAATTTTCCCTTACGGTAGTTGTCGACTATCGGTCTCGTGCCGGTATATGCTTAAATTCAGCGGGTCGTCTCGTCTGATCTGAGGTCGTAGCCGGGCTCTCGTGCTTTTCTCGGTGCTCGCTCCGGGCGGTCGGGATGAGGAGCCGGTGGGGCGGGCCAGTCCCGATCGATGGCAGAGCGACCCTCAGACAGGCGTAGCCCCGGGAGGAACCCGGGGCCGCAAGGTGCGTTCGAAGTGTCGATGATCAATGTGTCCTGCAATTCACATTAGTTCTCGCAGCTAGCTGCGTTCTTCATCGACGCACGAGCCGAGTGATCTACCGCTAAGAGTTGTCTCGGGCAACAGTGCCTTTCGGGCACGGCGAGGTGTGCCGGCGGCTGTGTGGCGTGGCGCAGTGGGGGTGTGTGTGAGGAGTGGGGCTGTGGGGTTGTGTGTGGGGGGTGTGTGTGCAGGTGGGGCTGTGGCTGAGTGTGTGGGGGTGTGTGTGCGGGTGGGGCTGTGGGGTTGTGTGTGGGGGTGTGTGCGCGGGTGGGGCTGTGGGGTTGTGTGTGGGGGGTGTGTGTGCGGGTGGGGCTGTGGGGTTGTGTGTGGGGGTGTGTGCGCGGGTGGGGCTGTGGGGTTGTGTGTGGGGGGTGTGTATGCGGGTGGGGCTGTGGCTGAGTGTGTGGGGTTGTGTGTGCGGGTGGGGCTGTGGCTGAGTGTGTGGGGGGGTGTGTGAGGATGGGGGAGTGGGGGTGTGTGTGTGGGTGGGGCTGTGGGGGTGTGTGAGGATGGGGGAGTGGGGGAGTGGGGGAGTGTGTGGGTGAGGCTGTGGTCCGGCCAAAAACTCAAACTCAGATACAGTCTCCAGACACTCACAGTATGTAGATGTTTTCTGATTTGTCTGTTGTGAGTGTCTGGAGATTGTCTGATTTTTAGTTTTTTCACGTTAATTTTCTAAGGGAGGGTCACAGAGAAGACCCCCTTGCCCCCATCTTGCGTGTTTCATGAAATAGTTATTTTTCACAATCTGGCTGTGCCAGACAGAATCCACGTTCACCGCGGCCAAACGGCCGTGTAATTGTAACGAGTTGCTTGGACTTGCTGACCGTTACTGTAACCAGCTTCTGATGGCTCCCGACGTGGGCGAGAGAATAAAGCCTCGTCTGTTTCTGAAGCCCTTCCTGTGTCCTTTCATTTCACATCTATTCCTCTGGGTGACTGGAGGCTGCGCTGTCCTGCTCCCTCTGGTGATCGACGGGTTTTTCGCACGGAGCCGTGTTGAGCGGTATTTCTCGCGTTAAGAAAGTTAGGTGTTGGCATGAACTCTTAGTCGTCAATAATATTCAATTTAGTCATCAATTCTGTTCTACTGTGAGGATGTAGGGGAGGAAAGAGGCCCGTGGTCTTGTCACTGAGAGACGCCAGTGTGCTCAAGAGCTGTTCAGCACAGCTAGAGCCCCACAATTCACACTCGACCGTCCCAGATCCCAGATCAGTCCCCGGGTGTGAGATCCTGCTGTGTGATCTGAGCTTCTCTCTGTCACTGTATTAATGTCCAGTGGTATTAATCAGTGAGCTCTTTCTCTCTTTTAAACCTGCGGTTTCTCATCGCTGCGTAATGACGCACTGACTGGACCCACAGGGTCACAGAGAGAGAAATACAGCCTGTAGATCACCAGAGGAAGAGCAGAGCAGCACAGTCTCCATCACCTGATTGCTGATTATGCATTATGTCCTGTTTTCATCCAGGTGAGGCTCAGCTATACTCACAACACTGCTGACAGCAGGAAGATTCAAGTATTCTTGACTCGGCAGCTCATTAAAACCAGCAGCCATGGTGTTCAGACTGATTGTTCTTACACACAGAAGACTGACACAGCTGCGCGTTGTGAATCTGTTTTTCTAAGAGGACATGTGACTGGGGGAGGGGGACTGGCCCTTAGTCTACTCTGAAAATACCTGTGAACCCTGAGAGAGAGATGCGATAACAACCTTAGCACCTGAATCTGCGCCCTACAGGACAGCACACAGCATGAACATGTGGTGATGTTCAGAAATATAAAAAACGTCAAGATAATGCCAATAATATTTGTTCAAAGGAAACTGATGGCACCAGCTGGGTTTGAACGCTCGACCTCAGTTCAGCGATCACGCCACAGAGGCAGTGGAGTGACCAGCACTGAAACAGCACAGTGCGTGAATATAGTTAGACCGGCCTTCATTCCTGTAGATACGCGCTTCCATCTTAAACTCCCGATTCTATACTCCAGTTCTAAAAGTGTGCTTGTTTACTCCGGTATCGAGCGTCTTCGCAGACAAGCTTGAAACTGTCACTTCTCTCACAGAGCGCTGTCTACTGTATAAACGTCCGGTATCATGGTCAGAGGGGGCAAGGAGCACATGAAAACGTTTCTGAAATAACCACATGTAAGACTTTGGTGCTTAAAATGTTCAGGGAGAAATGGAAGACTGGTGTGTATTTTTTCTTTAAAATATCGAGACATAATATGTTCCTAAATTAATATCGTTTATGACCTTCAGATGCGTTATGCTCCTATTCCTTTTATGCTCAACTACTAAAATTTCCCTTTAGTGGTAAAATTCCATATAAATATTCAATACTAAGCAGATTAAAATGTGCACAGTAAAGAGATCAAATGATGAAATCTTTCCACGACCAACCAACGCACCACGAGCGCCCCTGTCGGTCATTTTGGCCGGCCAATCACGTACCGCGGTATGACGTAATGATTTGCGTGGCTGAATCTGTATATGGCGCCTTTCTGGACACTCCACTCAACGCGCTTTACAGGATATGAGGACTCCCCTCCACCAACACCGAGGTAAGTGGTGATATAAGAGTGTCTTTTTAACATTGAGCTCGACGGGTTTGAGGTGAAATTGTGTCAAATAAAAATTAATTGCTTACACTTATATAGCGCCTTTCAGGACACTCCACTCAACGCACTTTACAGGATACGAGGACTCCCCTCCACCAACACCGAGGTAAGTGTGTCTTTTTTTTTGTGAGTGTGACGGGTTTGAGGTGAAATTGTGTAAAAGTGTCTTTTTATCATTGAGCTTGGAGGGTTTGTGGTGAAATTGTGTAAAAGTGTCTTTTTATCATTGAGCTCGGGGTGTTAAACTTTATTTTATATAGCGCCTTTAAAGGTGGCTTCTCAAAGCGCTTTACAGGATGACAATAACAATAAATAAGAAGAATACACAAGATAAAACACAATTACAACACATAGAGGAGACTGTGGATGGTGGTACTAAGAAGAGTAGAGGGGTGAAGAATGGAACAGTTCAGTAAAGGCTTTTCTGAAGAAGAGGGTTTGAGTCTGGATCTGAAGGAGTTTAGAGAAGGTGACTCTCTATCCTTGGGGAGAGAGTTCAAGAGCTTGGGTGCAGAACAGGAGAAGGCCCTGTCACTCACAGAGTGTAGAGGGGCTTGGGGGACAGTAAGGAGAGCAGAATTAGCAGAGCGAAGGTTGTGAGGTTTAGAGTAGGGCGATAATAGTTCAGACAGGTACTGAGGTGCCAAGCCATGCAGAGCCTTACAGGTGAGCAGGAGGATTTTAAACTCCTCACAGAATTTGACCGGAAGCCAGTGCAGGGACTCCAGGATAGGAGTGATGTGGTCACTTGCACCAGACCTGGTCAGGATTCTGGCTGCTGAGGTTTGGACAGACTGCAGTTTGTTCAGAGTAGATTTTGATCCCCCTGCAAGTAGAGCATTACAGTAGTGAATTTGAGAGAATACAAATGTGTTGATCAGCTTTTCAGCCACAGTTAGTGATAGCATAGGGGGTAGTCTAGCGATATTTCTAAGCTGAAAAAAACATGTTTTGACAATCTGCTGCACATGTGGGTCGAATGTTAAACCAGAATCGAATATCACCCCGAGGTGGAATAAAGGTTCATACTGAACACAGGAGTCCCATATGTGTCTGAACTGCCACTGGACACTCAGAGTGTTAGTGGGACTCTACAGGGCTCTCCAGAAGTATTGGCGCCCTTGGTAAAGATGAGCAAGGAAGGCATTGGGGAAAAATGTCTGTGTTGTTTATCAGATGAGAGAAATCTAACCTTTCAATGAGGTTAAATTATTATAAGAAAAAAAATCCTGATGAAAAAGAAACATGTACTATTGAGAGAACAGTTAAAAATATAAAAAAAAAATTATATATAGAATGTAAGAATACAGTTTGACTAACATTAACAGAACATTTTTGTATACCACAGAGAATACACAGAAATATAATCTCAATAATCTGTGATTTTTCCTCTCTCACAGGGCAGGGACAATAGGAAAGATATAGAAGTTTTTATGGTGAATTTTAAATGGGATGAAGAGGGAAGATATCTGTGATGAGAACTTTATCATGTAAATAATCTGTGATCTTTCTCTCTGACAGGGGAGGGACAGGCTGATGCCCATGAGGCACCACAGCGTCTCTCAGAGATCAGGATCGTGCTGCTGGGCCAGAGATGGTCTGAGAAGAGCTCAGCAGGAAACACCATCCTGGGCAGAGAGGAGTTTGACACTAAGGGAGTAACTAGGGAGTGTGTGAAGAGACAGGGTGAAGTAGCTGGGAGGAAGATCACTGTGGTCGACACTCCAGGGTGGGGTTCCTCTTTTATAATAAGAACTGATCCACAGAGTGTCAGAGAGGAGGTTGTGCGCAGTGTGTCTCTGTGTCCCCCTGACCCCAAGCTCTCCTCCTGGTGATTAATCTGGACTCAAACACAGACTGGAGATCAGTGAAGGAACATCTGGAGCTTCTCAGTGAGAGAGTCTGGAGACACACAATAGTCCTGTTCACCTGGGGGGACACACTGAGAGACACAACCATTGAGCAGGCCATTGAGAGAGGAGGGAAAAAGCTCCAGTGTCTGGTGGACAAGTGTGGGAACAGGTATCATGTTCTCAACAAGAACAGGGGTGACCGCACTCAGGTCACAGAGCTGCTGGAGAAGATAGAGGACATGGTGGCAGGAAACTATGGGCTGTACTTCACTACTGACACTGACCAAGTATGCACTGAACTGGAGACATACAATAGAGAGATAGAGAAGCTTAGACAGAGGTTGGAGGAGAGACAGAGAGAGACAGAGGAGCTGAGACAGAGGAAGGAGGAGAGACAGAGAGAGACAGAGGAGCTGAGACAGAGGGAGGAGGAGAGACAGAGGAGCTGAGACAGAGGGAGGAGGAGAGACAGAGAGAGACGGAGGAGCTGAGACAGAAGTATGAAAGAAGGGAGAGAGAGAGAGAAGAGGAGCTCAGACAGAGGTTGGAGGAGGAGTGGAGCAGGAGAGAAGAGGAGCTGAAGGAGAAGATGAGAAAGACACTGGAGGAAGAGGAGCTGGAGAAAGAGACAGAGGAGCCCAGACTGCCTGTCAAGAGGAGGAACAGTAAAGATCTTGAACCTCCCAACAGTGAGTGTGATTGATGCTGTATTACTGAGTCACTGATCTTACTGGTCATCAGACTGAGAGATTCAACCATCTTGTGTCCTGTTAGGAATTAAAATCATACTGTGCTCCGCTCTGTACTGCGTTACTAACAACGTGGCACACAGGTCTGTGTCTGTTTAAATCCTCTGTGCTGGAATTGAACTGTTCTCTCTCAGGGAGATTAGATTTAATCCATCACACAGCAGCTCAGTTTCTGTAATCTGTTCCTCAAGACTGTCGGACCAACACTCAATCAATCAAGGTTTATTGATCGATGCACGAACAGTACAGCACACAGCGGTGTTGTCAGCATTGAAATCTGCGAGCTCGTTAAAGGCTCGTTAAGAAGGATAGAAGAGTTGGAGGACAGGAATTTACAGGGGTTAACATTGGGATACAACAGATTACACAACTGCAATTCACAGATTGTGTGGAACTAACACAAGGGTAGGAGGTATTGAGGTGTCCTGACAGTAGTACGGTTCAGGGTAGGAGGTATTGAGGTGTCCTGACAGTAGTAGGGTACAGGGTAGGAGGTATTTAGTGCTCTTCGTAGGTGTCCTGAGAGTGCCAGTGCCCCCTGTCAGTTCAAGGAGGTAACTGCAGGTGTCTGCTGTGGTTGGCTGTTCAGCAGTCTTACTGCCTGGGGGAAGAAGCTGTTCTGACACCTGGTGGTCTTGGTCTGATACTTCAGTACCGTTTTCCAGATGGTAGTAGAGAGAGCAAGTTGTTTTTAGGGTGACTGGGGTCCCTGAGGATGGACCTGGCCTTCTTGAGGCATTAACACAGTAGATATCCTGTGTGTTCAGTAGCGCAGCCGGTAGTGTTCTGAGCCAGTGTCACCACCCTCTGGAGGACCCTGAGCTTGGTGATGAACCTTGAGGGTACGATGGTGTTGAATGCTGAGCTGTAATCAACAACAACATTCTCACATACGTTTCTCTTTCGTCCAGATGGGAGAGGGCAGTGTGTAGACCAGGGGCGATGGCCTCCTCAGTTGATCTGTTAGTGTCAAAGGCAGCTCTGAAGTCCAGCAGGACAGGAGTGGGTGAAAGAGCCCATCAGCAGATCATTAGAACCCCAGACAAGAGCTGTTTCTGTACATCAGTCTGAAGGACTCGTCACAGCTTGTCTGCAGGTCAGTGAGTCTGACTGAACAGCAGCAGCCTGTTGTAGAATCTGTGTCAAACAGGGTGAGATGGAGAATTACTGAACAGAGTGAAATACCAGCAGGATGATTGCACTCGACTGCACTCTCTCCTAAAGTGCTGTTCTTCACTGGAGTGAAGAGATTATCTCTCCTTCTTCAATTAAAGTCCTTCTACACTCTGCCCCTGTAACAGTTCAGTACTGCAGCATGACTGTTGTTGCTTGAGGCCAGTATATGAACACAGATTCTTCATATGAAACTTGAGTCACTTTGGGAAACAATATCTGACACAATATAAAATCATGAACATCAGCTAAAACTATGTAGTTAGTTGATACTCAAGGTTAATTCCCAGATGTTCATTCTGTAAGATTCCTTCAATATGACTTTTAAGTTTTGTCTCTTGAGCAAACTGAACCCTTCTTATCTGTGGAGAGGTTGGTCTCCTCTCATGTGTCACCTCCCTGATGCCCCTGTCTCTCCTCCTGTTGCAGTGAGTGAAGTCGAACCCAGACTCCAGCCCAGCCCCTCTGAGCTGAGACTGGTGCTGCTGGGCAGGACTGGTGCTGGGAAGAGCACAGCAGGAAACACCATCCTGGGCTCAGAGGAGTTTCCCTCTGAAGCCAGCAGCTCCGCGGTCACTCAGGAGAGCCGGAAGAGGACAGGACAAGTGTCCGGGAGACGGGTGACTGTGGTGGACACTCCAGACTGGCTCCACGCCGGACTGTCTGAGGGGGACAGGAGACGGGATGTGGGGCTCTGTGTTAACCTGTCTGCCCCGGGACCCCACGCCTTCCTCCTGGTGATCCCGCTGGGCCGATCCTCAGGGGAGGAGAGGAGGACACTGGAGACAGTCCTGGAGATATTCGGGGAGAGGGCCCTGGGACACACCATGGTCCTGCTCACCCACGCTGATGATCTGGCCAGCAGGACGCCGGAGGAGTCTGTGCACACAGGCAGCAGGGAGCTCCAGTGGCTGCTGGAGAAGTGTGGGAACAGGTATCACGCCCTCAACAACAAGGACAGGGGCAGCACTCAGGTCACAGAGCTGCTGGAGAAGATAGAGGAGCTGGTAGCAGGAAACAAGGGCAGCTACTACAGCACTGAGACGTACCAGGAGGCCGAGTCCCAGATCAGACAGAGGCAACTGCAGATCCTGAGGGACAGAGAGGAGAGCACACAGAGGGAGGAGGAGAGACTGAGGGAGAAGCACCAGAAGGAGCTGCAGAACCACCTCCGCAGGATGGAGGAGGAGATCCAGACACGAGAGGAGAAGATCAGAGCGCTGGAGGAGAAGATAGCAGAGCTGGAGGAGAGGCTGAGGGAGGAGAGGGATGAGGGGAGGAGGAGAGAGCTGGAGGAGGAGCTGAGGAGAGAGAGAGGGGAGAGAGAGAGGCTGCAGAGAGAGATAGAGGAACTGAGAGAGGAGCAGGAGAGGGAGAGGAGAGAGAGGGAGGAGACACACAGAAGGGAGATGGAGGAGCTCAGGCAGCACTATGAGGAAAAGGCCAGAGAGGAGGCAGAGAGACACAGAGAGACTCTCCAGCAGGTCAGTGTGTCGACAACACAGTTCACTCCAGCAGGACAGGAGCACAGGAGCTGCAGGAGGGAGATCGAGGAGCTGAGAGAGACAGTAGAGAGATACAGAGAGACAATAGAGAGACAAAACACAGTGATAGACAGACTCACTGTGTGGCATCAGAGACACACAGGAGATACAGGAGAGTGATTGAGGACCACAAGCAGCACATCGAGAAGAAGGTCACAGAAGATGACTGAGACAAGAGCACACACAGCCCGCAGACACACAAGAGCACACACAGTAGTCACAACGTAGTCTCACACACAACCTGAAGGCACTCAAGAATACACAACCCTCCGACACATAGAGAACACACACAGCCCACAGACACAATGAGCAGACACACACACAGGCCACAGACACAACCCTCAGACACACACAACCCACAGACAGGAGAGAGAAACAGACAGGAGATCGAGGAGCTGAGAGAGAGCTGAAGACACTGAGACAGGAGCAGGAGAGGGAGAGGAGGAGCTCAGGCAGTGTTATCGGAGTGACAGAGAGACACAGAGACACTGCCGCAGGTCAGTCACTGATCCACACAGTCTTTCCCAGCGGGAGAGGAAGACCGGATACTTCCTGGACACAGAGTGAGGACTCTACACTGAAACACTGATCTCTTCTTCGTAAGAGATCTGACTCACTGAAAACCAGCCCTTAGTGTCCCATGTGAAGAAAACTCATTTTAAATAATGTTCTATTTTGATCATGTTTGTATTTTGCTATTCTTTGTGTATATATATATAAATGTCATGAATGCTTTTGGATATAATTCTGACATTGTATATGTGTGCGTAACAGAATATATTGTAGCATTTACAGGTTCTTCTCAGGACAAAGGACCAGTGGAGACGCTATAAACGAACCAGGCTTTATTCTTTATCAACCACAGAATATACACACACATGACGGAACACGCACACATCTTTAGGGTGGTAATTACTTAACGACTTAACAACAAGCTATACAGTACACTTATAAGACACTACTATGACATTATTTACACAGGTAGGCTCAGCCGCTGGTCATCGTGCTGACCCTCAGACTCTCCCTGGCCACAACTCCCAGCATGCCCAGCGGTACTATGAGCGCCTAGGGGCGCTTCCTCCTCACAACTGGGCGTTACAGTGTGTATATGTGTATATGTGTACTTTATTCTCCTGAGCCCATAATCAAAGAGCAGAACCAGCTCGTCCGGCAACTGGGACTTTATATCTCGTAACGGCGACTTACAATCTCGGAATCACGACTTTATTTCTGGTCATTGGGACTTTATATCCCGCAATGGCGATTTATAATCTCAGAATCACGACTTTATTTCTGGTCATTGGGACTTTATATCTCGCAACGGCGACTTACAATCTCGGAATCACGACTTTATTTCTGGTCATTGGGACTTTATATCCCGCAATGGCGATTTATAATCTCAGAATCACGACTTTATTTCTGGTC
>NC_142615.1:68130662-68133162 GCF_059453375.1 Lepisosteus platostomus | reverse complement strand
CTCCTCCAGCTTGTGTCCATAGTTTTTGGAATTTTTCTTGGATTTCATTGGTTTGCATTAGTGAACTTATGGTGGCGTCTGATGACATTGCCATGCGTTGCAGTCTTCTTATTTGGATCGATGGTATCAGGCTGGCTAACTTGATTATGCCCAGTCCCCCATCTCTTGCGCTGGAGTAGATTAGCGGTTTCAGAGGCGCTTTGTCAATCTTTTGAATCCAATTTTGTAATAGATTTGCTGCTTCTGGTTGTTTTGCTGTAGTCCATGGGCTGATTTTGAGTCCTAGATATTTTTCGGATTCTGTGGGAGTAATCATGTGTAATTTGTTGTCGTTGATGGACCAGTCCTCGCAATTGTTGATGACGTAGGAGTCTTTGGTAGGTGAGATTAGGAACCCGTGGCATTTTTTTGCTTGGACCATCAGGCCTGTTTGTGCGCAGAAGTCTTCTAGGATGTTGATGTTGTTTTTCATCCCTTCCCAGTTGTCGCTCAGCAGGACCAGGTCGTCGGCAAACGCCAGAGTTGATATGTTGCCTGCTGCGGTTTTGAAACCGCATCCAAGTTCCTCCAGGGCATTGATCAAAGGATCCATTGCAAGGTTGAAGAGTATGGGTGACATGGGATCCCCTTGCTTAACTCCTACTTTGATGAAAATTTCGTTTGAGGACTGGTTTTCGGTTTTTATTATGGTTCTACAGTCTTGGTATGAGTCCTCAATTAGGTTTATTATATGGTTGTTCAGTTCTTTTTGTTTCAGTACCTGGAAGATGTGGTCATGAGATACAGAGTCGAATGCTTTCGCAATATCAATGAAAACCACTGCAATTTGTTTATGGGATTTTTTGGCGTTTTCTAATAGGTATTGTAGGGTTGCTAGGTTTTCAGAGCAACCAGAGGCTTCGATGAAGCCTCTTTGTCTTTGATTAATCGGGCAGGCTTTTTCGAGGCGTTTTGTGATGATTCTTGAGAAGAGTCTTAATAGCATTGACCCGATGGTAATTGGTCTCCAGTTCCCGATATCTTCTAGACTCTTTTCGTCGGATGTCTTTGGTATTAGAATTGTTTTGCATTGCTTCAATTTGTTGGGGATATGGCCTGTGATCAGCCATAGGTTGAATAGTTGGAATAGTGTCATCCCATCACTTTCCAGTTCTTGTATTGCATGCCAGTCAATGTTGTCCGGGCCTGGTGCGGATGTCCTTTTTATTGCTTTTATATTCTCTTGTATTCCTTCTTCACTGATCAGGGATTCAAAGACTTCGTTGTCGGCTCTGCCTTTGGATGTGAAGCCATTCAGGCCGGGGAATGCTGTGTGTTCCTCCCACTTCTTTTTGTATGAGGAGTAGATTTCCTCAATATTGATTTTACGTTGCATTTTCGGCCCCGTCAAGGATCAGGGATGCCAGCTTCGATTTGTTTTTGTTGTAAAGGGATTGGTGATACTTATATATCCTCCTTTTGTTCGCCCTCTTTCTAGTCCAAGACCATTCTTTGCCCTTGTGGTGTTCGGAGGTTTTTTTGTTCTTTTTGTTTACTGCTGACTTTTTGGGTTTTAATGTCTGCAGTAGTTTATCGGAGGCGATTTCGATTAATTGTTTGATGGTTGTTGAGTCTTTGTTATCAGCGCAGATAGCCTCTTTTAGTGCCGGTTCAGTTTCCTCACTGTTAATTAAGTCTTTGGAAAGTCTTTTTAATTTAGATCTAATGCCTGTTCTTTTGGCATATGTTGGGGGTTTCGCTGTTCTTAGTCTGGCAGCTGGTGGGTCTGGTTTGTCACTTGCTGCTTGATTTACAAGGGGTTTTCTGCTTCTTGCAGGTCGTCTTTTTTCACCCACTTGTTTGTTGTTTTTTGTACCCAGCTCTTGTGCAATGAGCTGGTTAATGTTTTTGGCCCCTTTGTATTTTGTTTCTAGTGATTTTTGTTTTGTTAGTTCGTCTTCTGTCCAGATTTTGCTGGCATCTCTGTTCTTGGTTGTGTTAAGTTCTGTGATTCGTTCATCATTTCTGGTGTCAGGGTGGGCGTGCCTTTTATGTTGGGATAGCCCGGATTTTGTTAGGATTTTGTTAGGAAGTTTGAGTTGCAGATGTCGCACTTCCATTTGCCCTCGTTCTCTTTGGTTGCTTTATCGGTTTCCCCCTTACATTTGGGGAGATGACACTGAATAGAGTGGAGGTTTTTGTTGGTTATTTTGCATTTGGAGCATTGGTATTCTAGTGATACCTCGTTGTGTTTTTTGATGTAATGTTGTTGTGCCAATCTGGGTCTTCCGATTCTTTCTTTGCAGATGGCACACGTCTGGTCATCATGTGGTAGTAGTATTGTAATTGGTAGGTTGTTTGAGCCGTTAGGGAAAGCTGGTTTATCGAGTGATTCGTCACTCTCTGAGTTGTTGTCTTCATCTTCCTGAGGATGAATAGTGGACTCGTCGTCAGAGGTATAGGTTGAGTCGCACTCGTTTTCATCCCAGATGTTCATCAGGAAGGGATCACACTCTTGTAT
>NC_142615.1:67208162-67243162 GCF_059453375.1 Lepisosteus platostomus | reverse complement strand
CGTGGGAAGAAGAGAAAAACGCAAGGGAAAAAAAGCAGCGTCGTAAAAGAGGTGACGGAGCTGTCCTCTCAATAAGAAGGGTGCCAGCGAGCCTTGCTCTCGCTTACGGCCACACCACCTTGAGCACGCCTGATCTCGTCTGATCTCGGAAGCTAAACAGGGATGGGCCTGGTTAGTACTTGGATGGGAGACCGCCTGGGAATACCAGGTGCTGTAAGCTTTTAAGCGCAGGTGGCGCCCTATCCCCGCTCGCTCGCTCATTCCCCTGTTCACACGTGCAGTGCGGCTTGTCCGTCTCTTTATTTGTCAGCTTTGGCGAGACACGGGTGCTTGTGTATTAGCGTGAGCGTTTTTTATTCTGATCAGGAACAGTTTTACAAGTCCGCAAAGGATCGAGGAAAGGTTTATCGCCAGCTGAAAAGAGACACAGCGCTTCGGCTGTGGAGACTTGTTCGGCTGGCGTTCGGAGAGTCGCGTTTTTCAGAATTGTATTGAGATCGTTTTCCACAGAGCTCAGATGTCAAAGCACAGCAGCAGCTCTCCACAGCGATCCTCTATAGCGCCCTTTCTCCCGCAGCTCCGTCCTCATTGGAAGGAAGCAAGAGTGAAAGGCTGAAGTGAAATAGAGCGGGGACGAAGGCAGTGAAGAGAGAGAACGTGGGAAGAAGAGAAAAACGCAAGAGAAAAAAAGCAGCGTCGTAAAAGAGGTGACGGAGCTGTCCTCTCAATAAGAAGGGTGCCAGCGAGCTTTGCTCTCGCTTACGGCCACACCCCCTTGAGCACACCTGATCTCTCTGATCTCGGAAGCTAAACAGGGATGGGCCTGGTTAGTATTTGGATGGGAGACCGCCTGGGAATACCAGGTGCTGTAAGCTTTTAAGCGCAGGAGGCGCCCTATCCCCGCTCGCTCGCTCATTCCCCTGTTCACACGTGCAGTGCGGCTTGTCCGTCTGTTTATTTGTCAGCTTTGGCGAGACACGGGTGCTTGTGTATTAGCGTGAGCGTTTTTTATTCTGATCAGGAACAGTTTTACAAGTCCGCAAAGGATCGAGGAAAGGTTTATCGCCAGCTGAAAAGAGACACAGCGCTTCGGCTGTGGAGACTTGTTCGGCTGGCGTTCGGAGAGTCGCGTTTTTCAGAATTGTATTGAGATCGTTTTCCACAGAGCTCAGATGTCAAAGCACAGCAGCAGCTCTCCACAGCGATCCTCTATAGCGCCCTTTCTCCCGCAGCTCCGTCCTCATTGGAAGGAAGCAAGAGTGAAAGGCTGAAGTGAAATAGAGCGGGGACGAAGGCAGTGAAGAGAGAGAACGTGGGAAGAAGAGAAAAACGCAAGAGAAAAAAAGCAGCGTCGTAAAAGAGGTGACGGAGCTGTCCTCTCAATAAGAAGGGTGCCAGCGAGCTTTGCTCTCGCTTACGGCCACACCCCCTTGAGCACACCTGATCTCTCTGATTTCGGAAGCTAAACAGGGATGGGCCTGGTTAGTACTTGGATGGGAGACCGCCTGGGAATACCAGGTGCTGTAAGCTTTTAAGCGCAGGAGGCGCCCTATCCCCGCTCGCTCGCTCATTCCCCTGTTCACACGTGCAGTGCGGCTTGTCCGTCTGTTTATTTGTCAGCTTTGGCGAGACACGGGTGCTTGTGTATTAGCGTGAGCGTTTTTTATTCTGATCAGGAACAGTTTTACAAGTCCGCAAAGGATCGAAGAAAGGTTTATCGCCAGCTGAAAAGAGACACAGCGCTTCGGCTATGGAGACTTGTTCGGCTGGCGTTCGGAGAGTCGCGTTTTTCAGAATTGTATTGAGATCGTTTTCCACAGAACTCAGATGTCAAAGCACAGCAGCAGCTCTCCACAGCGATCCTTTATAGCGCCCTATCTCCCGCAGCTCCGTCCTCATTGGAAGGAAGCAAGAGTGAAAGGCTGAAGTGAAATAGAGCGGGGACGAAGGCAGTGAAGAGAGAGAACGTGGGAAGAAGAGAAAAACGCAAGGGAAAAAGAGCAGCGTCATAAAAGAGGTGACGGAGCTGTCCTCTCAATAAGAAGGGTGCCAGCGAGCTTTGGTCTCGCTTACGGCCACACCCCCTTGAGCACGCCTGATCTTGTCTGATCTTGGAAGCTAAACAGGGATGGGCCTGGTTAGTACTTGGATGGGAGACCGCCTGGGAATACCAGGTGCTGTAAGCTTTTAAGCGCAGGAGGCGCCCTATCCCCGCTCGCTCGCTCATTCCCCTGTTCACACGTGCAGTGCGGCTTGTCCGTCTGTTTATTTGTCAGCTTTGGCGAGACACGGGTGCTTGTGTATTAGCGTGAGCGTTTTTTATTCTGATCAGGAACAGTTTTACAAGTCCGCAAAGGATCGAGGAAAGGTTTATCGCCAGCTGAAAAGAGACACAGCGCTTCGGCTGTGGAGACTTGTTCGGCTGGCGTTCGGAGAGTCGCGTTTTTCAGAATTGTATTGAGATCGTTTTCCACAGAGCTCAGATGTCAAAGCACAGCAGCAGCTCTCCACAGCGATCCTCTATAGCGCCCTTTCTCCCGCAGCTCCGTCCTCATTGGAAGGAAGCAAGAGTGAAAGGCTGAAGTGAAATAGAGCGGGGAAGAAGGCAGTGAAGAGAGAGAACGTGGGAAGAAGAGAAAAACGCAAGGGAAAAAAAGCAGCGTCGTAAAAGAGGTGACGGAGCTGTCCTCTCAATAAGAAGGGTGCCAGCGAGCTCTGCTCTCGCTTACGGCCACACCCCCTTGAGCACACCTGATCTCTCTGATCTCGGAAGCTAACCAGGGATGGGCCTGGTTAGTACTTGGATGGGAGACCGCCTGGGAATACCAGGTGCTGTAAGCTTTTAAGCGCAGGAGGCGCCCTATCCCCGCTCGCTCGCTCATTCCCCTGTTCACACGTGCAGTGCGGCTTGTCCGTCTGTTTATTTGTCAGCTTTGGCGAGACACGGGTGCTTGTGTATTAGCGTGAGCGTTTTTTATTCTGATCAGGAACAGTTTTACAAGTCCGCAAAGGATCGAAGAAAGGTTTATCGCCAGCTGAAAAGAGACACAGCGCTTCGGCTGTGGAGACTTGTTTGGCTGGCGTTCGGAGAGTCGCGTTTTTCAGAATTGTATTGAGATCGTTTTCCACAGAACTCAGATGTCAAAGCACAGCAGCAGCTCTCCACAGCGATCCTCTATAGCGCCCTTTCTCCCGCAGCTCCGTCCTCATTGGAAGGAAGCAAGAGTGAAAGGCTGAAGTGAAATAGAGCGGGGACGAAGGCAGTGAAGAGAGAGAACGTGGGAAGAAGAGAAAAACGCAAGGGAAAAAAAGCAGCGTCGTAAAAGAGGTGACGGAGCTCTCCTCTCAATAAGAAGGGTGCCAGCGAGCCTTGCTCTCGCTTATGGCCACACCCCCTTGAGCACGCCTGATCTCGTCTGATCTCGGAAGCTAAACAGGGATGGGCCTGGTTAGTACTTGGATGGGAGACCGCCTGGGATTACCAGGTGCTGTAAGCTTTTAAGCGCAGGAGGCGCCCTATCCCCGCTCGCTCGCTCATTCCCCTGTTCACACGTGCAGTGCGGCTTGTCCGTCTGTTTATTTGTCAGCTTTGGCGAGACACGGGTGCTTGTGTATTAGCGTGAGCGTTTTTTATTCTGATCAGGAACAGTTTTACAAGTCCGCAAAGGATCGAGGAAAGGTTTATCGCCAGCTGAAAAGAGACACAGCGCTTCGGCTGTGGAGACTTGTTCGGCTGGCGTTCGGAGAGTCGCGTTTTTCAGAATTGTATTGAGATCGTTTTCCACAGAGCTCAGATGTCAAAGCACAGCAGCAGCTCTCCACAGCGATCATCTATAGCGCCCTTTCTCCCGCAGCTCCGTCCTCATTGGAAGGAAGCAAGAGTGAAAGGCTGAAGTGAAATAGAGCGGGGACGAAGGCAGTGAAGAGAGAGAACGTGGGAAGAAGAGAAAAACGCAAGGGAAAAAAAGCAGCGTCGTAAAAGAGGTGACGGAGCTGTCCTCTCAATAAGAAGGGTGCCAGCGAGCCTTGCTCTCGCTTACGGCCACACCCCCTTGAGCACGCCTGATCTCATCTGATCTCGGAAGCTAAACAGGGATGGGCCTGGTTAGTACTTGGATGGGAGACCGCCTGGGAATACCAGGTGCTGTAAGCTTTTAAGCGCAGGAGGCGCCCTATCCCCGCTCGCTCGCTCATTCCCCTGTTCACACGTGCAGTGCGGCTTGTCCGTCTGTTTATTTGTCAGCTTTGGCGAGACACGGGTGCTTGTGTATTAGCGTGAGCGTTTTTTATTCTGATCAGGAACAGTTTTACAAGTCCGCAAAGGATCGAGGAAAGGTTTATCGCCAGCTGAAAAGAGACACAGCGCTTCGGCTGTGGAGACTTGTTCGGCTGGCGTTCGGAGAGTCGCGTTTTTCAGAATTGTATTGAGATCGTTTTCCACAGAGCTCAGATGTCAAAGCACAGCAGCAGCTCTCCACAGCGATCCTCTATAGCGCCCTTTCTCCAGCAGCTCCGTCCTCATTGGAAGGAAGCAAGAGTGAAAGGCTGAAGTGAAATGGAGCGGGAACGAAGGCAGTGAAGAGAGAGAACGTGGGAAGAAGAGAAAAACGCAAGGGAAAAAAAGCAGCGTCGTAAAAGAGGTGACGGAGCTGTCCTCTCAATAAGAAGGGTGCCAGCGAGCCTTGCTCTCGCTTATGGCCACACCCCCTTGAGCACGCCTGATCTCGTCTGATCTCGGAAGCTAAACAGGGATGGGCCTGGTTAGTACTTGGATGGGAGACCGCCTGGGAATACCAGGTGCTGTAAGCTTTTAAGCGCAGGAGGCGCCCTATCCCCGCTCGCTCGCTCATTCCCCTGTTCACACGTGCAGTGCGGCTTGTCCGTCTGTTTATTTGTCAGCTTTGGCGAGACACGGGTGCTTGTGTATTAGCGTGAGCGTTTTTTATTCTGATCAGGAACAGTTTTACAAGTCCGCAAAGGATCGAGGAAAGGTTTATCGCCAGCTGAAAAGAGACACAGCGCTTCGGCTGTGGAGACTTGTTCGGCTGGCGTTCGGAGAGTCGCGTTTTTCAGAATTGTATTGAGATCGTTTTCCACAGAGCTCAGATGTCAAAGCACAGCAGCAGCTCTCCACAGCGATCATCTATAGCGCCCTTTCTCCCGCAGCTCCGTCCTCATTGGAAGGAAGCAAGAGTGAAAGGCTGAAGTGAAATAGAGCGGGGACGAAGGCAGTGAAGAGAGAGAACGTGGGAAGAAGAGAAAAACGCAAGGGAAAAAAAGCAGCGTCGTAAAAGAGGTGACGGAGCTGTCCTCTCAATAAGAAGGGTGCCAGCGAGCCTTGCTCTCGCTTACGGCCACACCCCCTTGAGCACGCCTGATCTCATCTGATCTCGGAAGCTAAACAGGGATGGGCCTGGTTAGTACTTGGATGGGAGACCGCCTGGGAATACCAGGTGCTGTAAGCTTTTAAGCGCAGGAGGCGCCCTATCCCCGCTCGCTCGCTCATTCCCCTGTTCACACGTGCAGTGCGGCTTGTCCGTCTGTTTATTTGTCAGCTTTGGCGAGACACGGGTGCTTGTGTATTAGCGTGAGCGTTTTTTATTCTGATCAGGAACAGTTTTACAAGTCCGCAAAGGATCGAGGAAAGGTTTATCGCCAGCTGAAAAGAGACACAGCGCTTTGGCTGTGGAGACATGTTCGGCTGGCGTTCGGAGAGTCGCGTTTTTCAGAATTGTATTGAGATCGTTTTCCACAGAGCTCAGATGTCAAAGCACAGCAGCAGCTCTCCACAGCGATCCTCTATAGCGCCCTTTCTCCCGCAGCTCCGTCCTCATTGGAAGGAAGCAAGAGTGAAAGGCTGAAGTGAAATAGAGCGGGGACGAAGGCAGTGAAGAGAGAGAACGTGGGAAGAAGAGAAAAACGCAAGGGAAAAAGAGCAGCGTCATAAAAGAGGTGACGGAGCTGTCCTCTCAATAAGAAGGGTGCCAGCGAGCCTTGCTCTCGCTTACGGCCACACCCCCTTGAGCACGCCTGATCTCGTCTGATCTCGGAAGCTAAACAGGGATGGACCTGGTTAGTACTTGGATGGGAGACCGCCTGGGAATACCAGGTCCTGTAAGCTTTTAAGCGCAGGAGGCGCCCTATCCCCGCTCGCTCGCTCATTCCCCTGTTCACACGTGCAGTGCGGCTTGTCCGTCTGTTTATTTGTCAGCTTTGGCGAGACGCGGGTGCTTGTGTATTAGCGTGAGCGTTTTTTATTCTGATCAGGAACAGTTTTACAAGTCCGCAAAAGATCGAAGAAAGGTTTATCGCCAGCTGAAAAGAGACACAGCGCTTCGGCTGTGGAGACTTGTTCGGCTGGCGTTCGGAGAGTCGCGTTTTTCAGAATTGTATTGAGATCGTTTTCCACAGAGCTCAGATGTCAAAGCACAGCAGCAGCTCTCCACAGCGATCCTCTATAGCGCCCTTTCTCCCGCAGCTCCGTCCTCATTGGAAGGAAGCAAGAGTGAAAGGCTGAAGTGAAATAGAGCGGGGACGAAGGCAGTGAAGAGAGAGAACGTGGGAAGAAGAGAAAAACGCAAGGGAAAAAAAGCAGCGTCATAAAAGAGGTGACGGAGCTGTCCTCTCAATAAGAAGGGTGCCAGCGAGCCTTGCTCTCGCTTACGGCCACACCCCCTTGAGCACGCCTGATCTCGTCTGATCTCGGAAGCTAAACAGGGATGGGCCTGGTTAGTACTTGGATGGGAGACCGCCTGGGAATACCAGGTGCTGTAAGCTTTTAAGCGCAGGAGGCGCCCTATCCCTGCTCGCTCGCTCATTCCCCTGTTCACACGTGCAGTGCAGCTTGTCCGTCTGTTTATTTGTCAGCTTTGGCGAGACACGGGTGCTTGTGTATTAGCGTGAGCGTTTTTTATTCTGATCAGGAACAGTTTTACAAGTCCGCAAAGGATCGAGGAAAGGTTTATCGCCAGCTGAAAAGAGACACAGCGCTTCGGCTGTGGAGACTTGTTCCGCTGGCGTTCGGAGAGTCGCGTTTTTCAGAATTGTATTGAGATCGTTTTCCACAGAGCTCAGATGTCAAAGCACAGCAGCAGCTCTCCACAGCGATCCTCTATAGCGCCCTTTCTCCCGCAGCTCCGTCCTCATTGGAAGGAAGCAAGAGTGAAAGGCTGAAGTGAAATAGAGCGGGGATGAAGGCAGTGAAGAGAGAGAACGTGGGAAGAAGAGAAAAACGCAAGGGAAAAAAAGCAGCGTCGTAAAAGACGTGACGGAGCTGTCCTCTCAATAAGAAGGGTGCCAGCGAGCCTTGCGCTCGCTTACGGCCACACCCCCTTGAGCACGCCTGATCTCGTCTGATCTCGGAAGCTAAACAGGGATGGGCCTGGTTAGTACTTGGATGGGAGACCGCCTGGGAATACCAGGTGCTGTAAGCTTTTAAGCGCAGGAGGCGCCCTATCCCTGCTCGCTCGCTCATTCCCCTGTTCACACGTGCAGTGCAGCTTGTCCGTCTGTTTATTTGTCAGCTTTGGCGAGACACGGGTGCTTGTGTATTAGCGTGAGCTTTTTTTATTCTGATCAGGAACAGTTTTACAAGTCCGCAAAGGATCGAGGAAAGGTTTATCGCCAGCTGAAAAGAGACACAGCGCTTCGGCTGTGGAGACTTGTTCGGCTGGCGTTCGGAGAGTCGCGTTTTTCAGAATTTTATTGAGATCGTTTTCCACAGAGCTCAGATGTCAAAGCACAGCAGCAGCTCTCCACAGCGATCCTCTATAGCGCCCTTTCTCCCGCAGCTCCGTCCTCATTGGAAGGAAGCAAAAGTGAAAGGCTGAAGTGAAATAGAGCGGGGACGAAGGCAGTGAAGAGAGAGAACGTGGGAAGAAGAGAAAAACGCAAGGGAAAAAAAGCAGCGTCGAAAAAGAGGTGACGGAGCTGTCCTCTCAATAAGAAGGGTGCCAGCGAACCTTGCTCTCGCTTACGGCCACACTCCCTTGAGCACGCCTGATCTCGTCTGATCTCGGAAGCTAAACAGGGATGGGCCTGGTTAGTACTTGGATGGGAGACCGCCTGGGAATACCAGGTGCTGCAAGCTTTTAAGCGCAGGAGGCGCCCTATCCCCGCTCGCTCGCTCATTCCCCTGTTCACACGTGCAGTGCGGCTTGTCCGTCTGTTTATTTGTCAGCTTTGGCGAGACACGGGTGCTTGTGTATTAGCGTGAGCGTTTTTTATTCTGATCAGGAACAGTTTAACAAGTCCGCAAAGAATCGAGGAAAGGTTTATCGCCAGCTGAAAAGAGACACAGCGCTTCGGCTGTGGAGACTTGTTCGGCTGGCGTTCGGAGAGTCGCGTTTTTCAGAATTGTATTGAGATCGTTTTCCACAGAGCTCAGATGTCAAAGCACAGCAGCAGCTCTCCACAGCGATCCTCTATAGCGCCCTTTCTCCCGCAGCTCCGTCCTCATTGGAAGGAAGCAAGAGGGAAAGGCTGAAGTGAAATAGAGCGGGGACGAAGGCAGTGAAGAGAGAGAACGTGGGAAGAAGAGAAAAACGCAAGGGAAAAAAAGCAGCGTCGTAAAAGAGGTGACGGAGCTGTCCTCTCAATAAGAAGGGTGCCAGCGAGCCTTGCTCTCGCTTACGGCCACACCCCCTTGAGCACGCCTGATCTCGTCTGATCTCGGAAGCTAAACAGGGATGGGCCTGGTTAGTACTTGGATGGGAGACCGCCTGGGAATACCAGGTGCTGTAAGCTTTTAAGGAGGCGCCCTATCCCCGCTCGCTGGCTCATTCCCCTGTTCACACGTGCAGTGCGGCTTGTCCGTCTGTTTATTTGTCAGCTTTGGCGAGACACGGGTGCTTGTGTATTAGCGTGAGCGTTTTTTATTCTGATCAGGAACAGTTTAACAAGTCCGCAAATGATCGAGGAAAGGTTTATCGCCAGCTGAAAAGAGACACAGCGCTTCGGCTGTGGAGACTTGTTCGGCTGGCGTTCGGAGAGTCGCGTTTTTCAGAATTGTATTGAGATCGTTTTCCACAGAGCTCAGATGTCAAAGCACAGCAGCAGCTCTCCACAGCGATCCTCTATAGCGCCCTTTCTCCCGCAGCTCCGTCCTCATTGGAAGGAAGCAAGAGTGAAAGGCTGAAGTGAAATAGAGCGGGGACGAAGGCAGTGAAGAGAGAGAACGTGGGAAGAAGAGAAAAACGCAAGGGAAAAAAAGCAGCGTCGCAAAAGAGGTGACGGAGCTGTCCTCTCAATAAGAAGGGTGCCAGCGAGTCTTGCTCTTGCTTACGGCCACACCCCCTTGAGCACGCCTGATCTCTTCTGATTTTGGAAGCTAAACAGGGATGGGCCTGGTTAGTACTTGGATGGGAGACCGCCTGGGAATACCAGGTGCTGTAAGCTTTTAAGCGCAGGAGGCGCCCTATCCCCGCTCGCTCGCTCATTCCCCTGTTCACACGTGCAGTGCGGCTTGTCCGTCTGTTTATTTGTCAGCTTTAGCGAGACACGGGTGCTTGTGTATTAGCGTGAGCGTTTTTTTATTCTGATCAGGAACAGCTTTACAAGTCCGCAAAGGATCGAGGAAAGGTTTATCGCCAACTGAAAAGAGACACAGCGCTTCGGCTGTGGAGACTTGTTTGGCTGGCGTTCGGAGAGTCGCGTTTTTCAGAATTGTATTGAGATCGTTTTCCACAGAGCTCAGATGTCAAAGCACAGCAGCAGCTCTCCACAGCGATCCTCTATAGCGCCCTTTCTCCCGCATCTCCGTCCTCATTGGAAGGAAGCAAGAGTGAAAGGCTGAAGTGAAATAGAGCGGGGACGAAGGCAGTGAAGAGAGAGAACGTGGGAAGAAGAGAAAAACGCAAGAGAAAAAAAGCAGCGTCGTAAAAGAGGTGAGGGAGCTGTCCTCTCAATAAGAAGGGTGCCAGCGAGCCTTGCTCTCGCTTACGGCCACACCCCCTTGAGCACGCCTGATCTCGTCTGATCTCGGAAGCTAAACAGGGATGGGCCTGGTTAGTACTTGGATGGGAGACCGCCTGGGAATACCAGGTGCTGTAAGCTTTTAAGCGCAGGAGGCGCCCTATCCCCGCTCGCTCGCTCATTCCCCTGTTCACACGTGCAGTGCGGCTTGTCCGTCTGTTTATTTGTCAGCTTTGGCGAGACACGGGTGCTTGTGTATTAGCGTGAGCGTTTTTTATTCTGATCAGGAACAGTTTAACAAGTCCGCAAAGAATCGAAGAAAGGTTTATCGCCAGCTGAAAAGAGACACAGCGCTTCGGCTGTGGAGACTTGTTCGGCTGGCGTTCGGAGAGTCGCGTTTTTCAGAATTGTATTGAGATCGTTTTCCACAGAGCTCAGATGTCAAAGCACAGCAGCAGCTCTCCACAGCGATCCTCTATAGCGCCCTTTCTCCCGCAGCTCCGTCCTCATTGGAAGGAAGCAAGAGTGAAAGGCTGAAGTGAAATAGAGCGGGGACGAAGGCAGTGAAGAGAGAGAACGTGGGAAGAAGAGAAAAACGCAAGGGAAAAAAAGCAGCGTCGTAAAAGAGGTGACGGAGCTGTCCTCTCAATAAGAAGGGTGCCAGCGAGCCTTGCTCTCGCTTACGGCCACACCCCCTTGAGCATGCCTGATCTCGTCTGATCTCGGAAGCTAAACAGGGATGGGCCTGGTTAGTACTTGGATGGGAGACCGCCTGGGAATACCAGGTGCTGTAAGCTTTTAAGCGCAGGAGGCGCCCTATCCCCGCTCGCTCGCTCATTCCCCTGTTCACACGTGCAGTGCGGCTTGTCCGTCTGTTTATTTGTCAGCTTTGGCGAGACACGGGTGCTTGTGTATTAGTGTGAGCGTTTTTTATTCTGATCAGGAACAGTTTAACAAGTCCGCAAAGGATCGAGGAAAGGTTTATCGCCAGCTGAAAAGAGACACAGCGCTTCGGCTGTGGAGACTTGTTCGGCTGGCGTTCGGAGAGTCGCGTTTTTCAGAATTGTATTGAGATCGTTTTCCACAGAGCTCAGATGTCAAAGCACAGCAGCAGCTCTCCACAGCGATCCTCTATAGCGCCCTTTCTCCCGCAGCTCCGTCCTCATTGGAAGGAAGCAAGAGTGAAAGGCTGAAGTGAAATAGAGCGGGGACGAAGGCAGTGAAGAGAGAGAACGTGGGAAGAAGAGAAAAACGCAAGGGAAAAAAAGCAGCGTCGTAAAAGAGGTGACGGAGCTGTCCTCTCAATAAGAAGGGTGCCAGCGAGCCTTGCTCTCGCTTACGGCCACACCCCCTTGAGCACGCCTGATCTCGTCTGATCTCGGAAGCTAAACAGAGATGGGCCTGGTTAGTACTTGGATGGGAGACCGCCTGGGAATACCAGGTGCTGTAAGCTTTTAAGCGCAGGAGGCGCCCTATCCCCGCTCGCTCGCTCATTCCCCTGTTCACACGTGCAGTGCAGCTTGTCCGTCTGTTTATTTGTCAGCTTTGGCGAGACACGGGTGCTTGTGTATTAGCGTGAGCGTTTTTTATTCTGATCAGGAACAGTTTTACAAGTCCGCAAAGGATCGAGGAAAGGTTTATCGCCAGCTGAAAAGAGACACAGCGCTTCGGCTGTGGAGACTTGTTCGGCTGGCGTTCGGAGAGTCGCGTTTTTCAGAATTGTATTGAGATCGTTTTCCACAGAGCTCAGATGTCAAAGCACAGCAGCAGCTCTCCACAGCGATCCTCTATAGTGCCCTTTCTCCCGCAGCTCCGTCCTCATTGGAAGGAAGCAAGAGTGAAAGGCTGAAGTGAAATAGAGCGGGGACGAAGGCAGTGAAGAGAGAGAACGTGGGAAGAAGAGAAAAACGCAAGGGAAAAAAAGCAGCGTCGTAAAAGAGGTGACGGAGCTGTCCTCTCAATAAGAAGGGTGCCAGCGAGCCTTGTTCTCGCTTACGGCCACACCACCTTGAGCACGCCTGATCTCGTCTGATCTCGGAAGCTAAACAGGGATGGGCCTGGTTAGTACTTGGATGGGAGACCGCCTGGGAATACCAGGTGCTGTAAGCTTTTAAGCGCAGGAGGCGCCCTATCCCCGCTCGCTCGCTCATTCCCCTGTTCACACGTGCAGTGCGGCTTGTCCGTCTCTTTATTTGTCAGCTTTGGCGAGACACGGGTGCTTGTGTATTAGCGTGAGCGTTTTTTATTCTGATCAGGAACAGTTTTACAAGTCCGCAAAGGATCGAGGAAAGGTTTATCGCCAGCTGAAAAGAGACACAGCGCTTCGGCTGTGGAGACTTGTTCGGCTGGCGTTCGGAGAGTCGTGTTTTTCAGAATTGTATTGAGATCGTTTTCCACAGAGCTCAGATGTCAAAGCACAGCAGCAGCTCTCCACAGCGATCCTCTATAGCGCCCTTTCTCCCGCAGCTCCGTCCTCATTGGAAGGAAGCAAGAGTGAAAGGCTGAAGTGAAATAGAGCGGGGACGAAGGCAGTGAAGAAAGAGAACGTGGGAAGAAGAGAAAAACGCAAGGGAAAAAAAGCAGCGTCGTAAAAGAGGTGACGGAGCTGTCCTCTCAATAAGAAGGGTGCCAGCGAGCCTTGCTCTCGCTTACGGCCACACCCCCTTGAGCACGCCTGATCTCATCTGATGTCGGAAGCTAAACAGGGATGGGCCTGGTTAGTACTTGGATGGGAGACCGCCTGGGAATACCAGGTGCTGTAAGCTTTTAAGCGCAGGAGGCGCCCTATCCCCGCTCGCTCGCTCATTCCCCTGTTCACACGTGCAGTGCGGCTTGTCCGTCTGTTTATTTGTCAGCTTTGGCGAGACACGGGTGCTTGTGTATTAGCGTGAGCGTTTTTTATTCTGATCAGGAACAGTTTTACAAGTCCGCAAAGGATCGAGGAAAGGTTTATCGCCAGCTGAAAAGAGACACAGCGCTTCGGCTGTGGAGACTTGTTCGGCTGGCGTTCGGAGAGTCGCGTTTTTCAGAATTGTTTTGAGATCGTTTTCCACAGAGCTCAGATGTCAAAGCACAGCAGCAGCTCTCCACAGCGATCCTCTATAGCGCCCTTTCTCCCGCAGCTCCGTCCTCATTGGAAGGAAGCAAGAGTGAAAGGCTGAAGTGAAATAGAGCGGGGACGAAGGCAGTGAAGAGAGAGAACGTGGGAAGAAGAGAAAAACGCAAGGGAAAAAGAGCAGCGTCGTAAAAGAGGTGACGGAGCTGTCCTCTCAATAAGAAGGGTGCCAGCGAGCCTTGCTCCCGCTTACGGCCACACCCCCTTGAGCACGCCTGATCTCGTCTGATCTTGGAAGCTAAACAGGGATGGGCCTGGTTAGTACTTGGATGGGAGACCGCCTGGGAGTACCAGGTGCTGTAAGCTTTTAAGCGCAGGAGGCGCCCTATCCCCGCTCGCTCGCTCATTCCCCTGTTCACACGTGCAGTGCGGCTTGTCCGTCTGTTTATTTGTCAGCTTTGGCGAGACACGGGTGCTTGTGTATTAGCGTGAGCGTTTTTTATTCTGATCAGGAACAGTTTTACAAGTCCGCAAAGGATCGAGGAAAGGTTTATCGCCAGCTGAAAAGAGACACAGCGCTTCAGCTGTGGAGACTTGTTCGGCTGGCGTTCGGAGAGTCGCGTTTTTCAGAATTGTATTGAGATCGTTTTCCACAGAGCTCAGATGTCAAAGCACAGCAGCAGCTCTCCACAGCGATTTTCTATAGCGCCCTTTCTCCCGCAGCTCCGTCCTCATTGGAAGGAAGCAAGAGTGAAAGGCTGAAGTGAAATAGAGCGGGGACGAAGGCAGTGAAGAGAGAGAACGTGGGAAGAAGAGAAAAACGCAAGGGAAAAAAAGCAGCGTCGTAAAAGAGGTGACGGAGCTGTCCTCTCAATAAGAAGGGTGCCAGCGAGCCTTGCTCTCGCTTACGGCCACACCCCCTTGAGCACGCCTGATCTCGTCTGATCTCGGAAGCTAAACAGGGATGGGCCTGGTTAGTACTTGGATGGGAGACCGCCTGGGAATACCAGGTGCTGTAAGCTTTTAAGCACAGGAGGCGCCCTATCCCCGCTCGCTCGCTCATTCCCCTGTTCACACGTGCAGTGCGGCTTGTCCGTCTGTTTATTTGTCAGCTTTGGCGAGACACGGGTGCTTGTGTATTAGCGTGAGCGTTTTTTATTCTGATCAGGAACAGTTTAACAAGTCCGCAAAGGATCGAGGAAAGGTTTATCGCCAGCTGAAAAGAGACACAGCGCTTCGGCTGTGGAGACTTGTTCGGCTGGCGTTCGGAGAGTCAAGTTTTTCAGAATTGTATTGAGATCGTTTTCAACAGAGCTCAGATGTCAAAGCACAGCAGCAGCTCTCCACAGCGATCCTCTATAGCGCCCTTTCTCCCGCAGCTCCGTCCTCATTGGAAGGAAGCAAGAGTGAAAGGCTGAAGTGAAATAGAGCGGGGATGAAGGCAGTGAAGAGAGAGAACGTGGGAAGAAGAGAAAAACGCAAGGGAAAAAAAGCAGCGTCGTAAAAGAGGTGACGGAGCTGTCCTCTCAATAAGAAGGGTGCCAGCGAGCCTTGCTCTCGCTTACGGCCACACCCCCTTGAGCACGCCTGATCTCGTCTGATCTCGGAAGCTAAACAGAGATGGGCCTGGTTAGTACTTGGATGGGAGACCGCCTGGGAATACCAGGTGCTGTAAGCTTTTAAGCGCAGGAGGCGCCCTATCCCCGCTCGCTCGCTCATTCCCCTGTTCACACGTGCAGTGCAGCTTGTCCGTCTGTTTATTTGTCAGCTTTGGCGAGACACGGGTGCTTGTGTATTAGCGTGAGCGTTTTTTATTCTGATCAGGAACAGTTTTACAAGTCCGCAAAGGATCGAGGAAAGGTTTATCGCCAGCTGAAAAGAGACACAGCGCTTCGGCTGTGGAGACTTGTTCGGCTGGCGTTCGGAGAGTCGCGTTTTTCAGAATTGTATTGAGATCGTTTTCCACAGAGCTCAGATGTCAAAGCACAGCAGCAGCTCTCCACAGCGATCCTCTATAGTGCCCTTTCTCCCGCAGCTCCGTCCTCATTGGAAGGAAGCAAGAGTGAAAGGCTGAAGTGAAATAGAGCGGGGACGAAGGCAGTGAAGAGAGAGAACGTGGGAAGAAGAGAAAAACGCAAGGGAAAAAAAGCAGCGTCGTAAAAGAGGTGACGGAGCTGTCCTCTCAATAAGAAGGGTGCCAGCGAGCCTTGTTCTCGCTTACGGCCACACCACCTTGAGCACGCCTGATCTCGTCTGATCTCGGAAGCTAAACAGGGATGGGCCTGGTTAGTACTTGGATGGGAGACCGCCTGGGAATACCAGGTGCTGTAAGCTTTTAAGCGCAGGAGGCGCCCTATCCCCGCTCGCTCGCTCATTCCCCTGTTCACACGTGCAGTGCGGCTTGTCCGTCTCTTTATTTGTCAGCTTTGGCGAGACACGGGTGCTTGTGTATTAGCGTGAGCGTTTTTTATTCTGATCAGGAACAGTTTTACAAGTCCGCAAAGGATCGAGGAAAGGTTTATCGCCAGCTGAAAAGAGACACAGCGCTTCGGCTGTGGAGACTTGTTCGGCTGGCGTTCGGAGAGTCGTGTTTTTCAGAATTGTATTGAGATCGTTTTCCACAGAGCTCAGATGTCAAAGCACAGCAGCAGCTCTCCACAGCGATCCTCTATAGCGCCCTTTCTCCCGCAGCTCCGTCCTCATTGGAAGGAAGCAAGAGTGAAAGGCTGAAGTGAAATAGAGCGGGGACGAAGGCAGTGAAGAAAGAGAACGTGGGAAGAAGAGAAAAACGCAAGGGAAAAAAAGCAGCGTCGTAAAAGAGGTGACGGAGCTGTCCTCTCAATAAGAAGGGTGCCAGCGAGCCTTGCTCTCGCTTACGGCCACACCCCCTTGAGCACGCCTGATCTCATCTGATGTCGGAAGCTAAACAGGGATGGGCCTGGTTAGTACTTGGATGGGAGACCGCCTGGGAATACCAGGTGCTGTAAGCTTTTAAGCGCAGGAGGCGCCCTATCCCCGCTCGCTCGCTCATTCCCCTGTTCACACGTGCAGTGCGGCTTGTCCGTCTGTTTATTTGTCAGCTTTGGCGAGACACGGGTGCTTGTGTATTAGCGTGAGCGTTTTTTATTCTGATCAGGAACAGTTTTACAAGTCCGCAAAGGATCGAGGAAAGGTTTATCGCCAGCTGAAAAGAGACACAGCGCTTCGGCTGTGGAGACTTGTTCAGCTGGCGTTCGGAGAGTCGCTTTTTTCAGAATTGTTTTGAGATCGTTTTCCACAGAGCTCAGATGTCAAAACACAGCAGCAGCTCTCCACAGCGATCCTCTATAGCGCCCTTTCTCCCGCAGCTCCGTCCTCATTGGAAGGAAGCAAAAGTGAAAGGCTGAAGTGAAATAGAGCGGGGATGAAGGCAGTGAAGAGAGAGAACGTGGGAAGAAGAGAAAAACGCAAGGGAAAAAGAGCAGCGTCATAAAAGAGGTGACGGAGCTGTCCTCTCAATAAGAAGGGTGCCAGCGAGCCTTGCTCTCGCTTACGGCCACACCCCCTTGAGCACGCCTGATCTCGTCTGATCTCGGAAGCTAAACAGGGATGGGCCTGGTTAGTACTTGGATAGAGACCGCCTGGGAGTACCAGGTGCTGTAAGCTTTTAAGCGCAGGAGGCGCCCTATCCCCGCTCGCTCGCTCATTCCCCTGTTCACACGTGCAGTGCGGCTTGTCCGTCTCTTTATTTGTCAGCTTTGGCGAGACACGGGTGCTTGTGTATTAGCGTGAGCTTTTTTTATTCTGATCAGGAACAGTTTTACAAGTCCGCAAAGGATCGAGGAAAGGTTTATCGCCAGCTGAAAAGAGACACAGCGCTTCGGCTGTGGAGACTTGTTCGGCTGGCGTTCGGAGAGTCGCGTTTTTCAGAATTGTATTGAGATCGTTTTCCACAGAGCTCAGATGTCAAAGCACAGCAGCAGCTCTCCACAGCGATCCTCTATAGCGCCCTTTCTCCCGCAGCTCCGTCCTCATTGGAAGGAAGCAAAAGTGAAAGGCTGAAGTGAAATAGAGCGGGGACGAAGGCAGTGAAGAGAGAGAACGTGGGAAGAAGAGAAAAACGCAAGGGAAAAAAAGCAGCGTCGTAAAAGAGGTGACGGAGCTGTCCTCTCAATAAGAAGGGTGCCAGCGAGCCTTGCTCTCGCTTATGGTCACACCCCCTTGAGCACGCCTGATCTCGTCTGATCTCGGAAGCTAAACAGGGATGGGCCTGGTTAGTACTTGGATGGGAGACCGCCTGGGAATACCAGGTGCTGTAAGCTTTTAAGCGCAGGAGGCGCCCTATCCCCGCTCGCTCGCTCATTCCCCTGTTCACACGTGCAGTGCGGCTTGTCCGTCTGTTTATTTGTCAGCTTTGGCGAGACACGGGTGCTTGTGTATTAGCGTGAGCGTTTTTTAATTCTGATCAGGAACAGTTTTACAAGTCCGCAAAGGATCGAGGAAAGGTTTATCGCCAGCTGAAAAGAGACACAGCGCTTCGGCTGTGGAGACTTGTTCGGCTGGCGTTCGGAGAGTCGCGTTTTTCAGAATTGTATTGAGATCGTTTTCCACAGAGCTCAGATGTCAAAGCACAGCAGCAGCTCTCCACAGCGATCCTCTATAGCGCCCTTTCTCCCGCAGCTCCGTCCTCATTGGAAGGAAGCAAGAGTGAAAGGCTGAAGTGAAATAGAGCGGGGACGAAGGCAGTGAAGAGAGAGAACGTGGGAAGAAGATAAAAACGCAAGGGAAAAAGAGCAGCGTCGTAAAAGAGGTGACGGAGCTGTCCTCTCAATAAGAAGGGTGCCAGCGAGCCTTGCTCTCGCTTATGGCCACACCCCCTTGAGCACGCCTGATCTCGTCTGATCTCGGAAGCTAAACAGGGATGGGCCTGGTTAGTACTTGGATGGGAGACCGCCTGGGAATACCAGGTGCTGTAAGCTTTTAAGCGCAGGAAGCGCCCTATCCCCGCTCGCTCGCTCATTCCCCTGTTCACACGTGCAGTGCGGCTTGTCCGTCTGTTTATTTGTCAGCTTTGGCGAGACACGGGTGCTTGTGTATTAGCGTGAGCGTTTTTTATTCTGATCAGGAACAGTTTAACAAGTCCGCAAAGGATCGAGGAAAGGTTTATCGCCAGCTGAAAAGAGACACAGCGCTTCGGCTGTGGAGACTTGTTCGGCTGGCGTTCGGAGAGTCGCGTTTTTCAGAATTGTATTGAGATCGTTTTCCACAGAGCTCAGATGTCAAAGCACAGCAGCAGCTCTCCACAGCGATCCTCTATAGCGCCCTTTCTCCCGCAGCTCCGTCCTCATTGGAAGGAAGCAAAAGTGAAAGGCTGAAGTGAAATAGAGCGGGTACGAAGGCAGTGAAGAGAGAGAACGTGGGAAGAAGAGAAAAACGCAAGGGAAAAAAAGCAGCGTCGTAAAAGAGGTGACGGAGCTGTCCTCTCAATAAGAAGGGTGCCAGCGAGCCTTGCTCTTGCTTATGGTCACACCCCCTTGAGCACGCCTGATCTCGTCTGATCTCGGAAGCTAAACAGGGATGGGCCTGGTTAGTACTTGGATGGGAGACCGCCTGGGAATACCAGGTGCTGTAAGCTTTTAAGCGCAGGAGGCGCCCTATCCCCGCTCGCTCGCTCATTCCCCTGTTCACACGTGCAGTGCGGCTTGTCCGTCTGTTTATTTGTCAGCTTTGGCGAGACACGGGTGCTTGTGTATTAGCGTGAGCGTTTTTTAATTCTGATCAGGAACAGTTTTACAAGTCCGCAAAGGATCGAGGAAAGGTTTATCGCCAGCTGAAAAGAGACACAGCGCTTCGGCTGTGGAGACTTGTTCGGCTGGCGTTCGGAGAGTCGCGTTTTTCAGAATTGTATTGAGATCGTTTTCCACAGAGCTCAGATGTCAAAGCACAGCAGCAGCTCTCCACAGCGATCCTCTATAGCGCCCTTTCTCCCGCAGCTCCGTCCTCATTGGAAGGAAGCAAGAGTGAAAGGCTGAAGTGAAATAGAGCGGGGACGAAGGCAGTGAAGAGAGAGAACGTGGGAAGAAGATAAAAACGCAAGGGAAAAAGAGCAGCGTCGTAAAAGAGGTGACGGAGCTGTCCTCTCAATAAGAAGGGTGCCAGCGAGCCTTGCTCTCGCTTACGGCCACACCCCCTTGAGCACGCCTGATCTCGTCTGATCTCGGAAGCTAAACAGGGATGGGCCTGGTTAGTACTTGGATGGGAGACCGCCTGGGAATACCAGGTGCTGTAAGCTTTTAAGCGCAGGAGGCGCCCTATCCCCGCTCGCTCGCTCATTCCCCTGTTCACACGTGCAGTGCGGCTTGTCCGTCTGTTTATTTGTCAGCTTTGGCGAGACACGGGTGCTTGTGTATTAGCGTGAGCGTTTTTTATTCTGATCAGGAACAGTTTTACAAGTCCGCAAAGGATCGAGGAAAGGTTTATCGCCAGCTGAAAAGAGACACAGCGCTTCGGCTGTGGAGACTTGTTCGGCTGGCGTTCGGAGAGTCGCGTTTTTCAGAATTGTATTGAGATCGTTTTCCACAGAGCTCAGATGTCAAAGCACAGCAGCAGCTCTCCACAGCGATCCTCTATAGCGCCCTTTCTCCCGCAGCTCCGTCCTCATTGGAAGGAAGCAAGAGTGAAAGGCTGAAGTGAAATAGAGCGGGGACGAAGGCAGTGAAGAGAGAGAACGTGGGAAGAAGAGAAAAACGCAAGGGAAAAAAAGCAGCGTCGTAAAAGAGGTGACGGAGCTGTCCTCTCAATAAGAAGGGTGCCAGCGAGCCTTGCTCTTGCTTATGGCCACACCCCCTTGAGCACGCCTGATCTCGTCTGATCTCGGAAGCTAAACAGGGATGGGCCTGGTTAGTACTTGGATGGGAGACCGCCTGGGAATACCAGGTGCTGTAAGCTTTTAAGCGCAGGAGGCGCCCTATCCCCGCTCGCTCGCTCATTCCCCTGTTCACACGTGCAGTGCGGCTTGTCCGTCTGTTTATTTGTCAGCTTTGGCGAGACACGGGTGCTTGTGTATTAGCGTGAGCGTTTTTTAATTCTGATCAGGAACAGTTTTACAAGTCCGCAAAGGATCGAGGAAAGGTTTATCGCCAGCTGAAAAGAGACACAGCGCTTCGGCTGTGGAGACTTGTTCGGCTGGCGTTCGGAGAGTCGCGTTTTTCAGAATTGTATTGAGATCGTTTTCAACAGAGCTCAGATGTCAAAGCACAGCAGCAGCTCTCCACAGCGATCCTCTATAGCGCCCTTTCTCCCGCAGCTCCGTCCTCATTGGAAGGAAGCAAGAGTGAAAGGCTGAAGTGAAATAGAGCGGGGACGAAGGCAGTGAAGAGAGAGAACGTGGGAAGAAGAGAAAAACGCAAGGGAAAAAGAGCAGCGTCGTAAAAGAGGTGACGGAGCTGTCCTCTCAATAAGAAGGGTGCCAGCGAGCCTTGCTCTCGCTTACGGCCACACCCCCTTGAGCACGCCTGATCTCTTCTGATCTCGGAAGCTAAACAGGGATGGGCCTGGTTAGTACTTGGATGGGAGACCGCCTGGGAGTACCAGGTGCTGTAAGCTCTTAAACGCAGGAGGCGCCCTATCCCCGCTCGCTGGCTCATTCCCCTGTTCACACGTGCAGTGCGGCTTGTCCGTCTGTTTATTTGTCAGCTTTGGCGAGACACGGGTGCTTGTGTATTAGCGTGAGCGTTTTTTATTCTGATCAGGAACAGTTTAACAAGTCCGCAAATGATCGAGGAAAGGTTTATCGCCAGCTGAAAAAAGACACAGCGCTTCGGCTGGGGAGACTTGTTCGGCTGGCGTTCGGAGAGTCGCGTTTTTCAGAATTGTATTGAGATCGGTTTCCTCAGAGCTCAGATGTCAAAGCACAGCAGCAGCTCTCCACAGCGATCCTCTATAGCGCCCTTTCTCCCGCAGCTCCGTCCTCATTGGAAGGAAGCAAGAGTGAAAGGCTGAAGTGAAATAGAGCGGGGACGAAGGCAGTGAAGAGAGAGAACGTGGGAAGAAGAGAAAAACGCAAGGGAAAAAGAGCAGCGTCGTAAAAGAGGTGACGGAGCTTTCCTCTCAATAAGAAGGGTGCCAGCGAGCCTTGCTCTTGCTTACGGCCACACCCCCTTGAGCACGCCTGATCTCGTCTGATCTCAGAAGCTAAACAGGGATGGGCCTGGTTAGTACTTTGATGGGGGACCGCCTGGGAATACCAGGTGCTGTAAGCTTTTAAGCGCAGGAAGCGCCCTATCCCCGCTCGCTGGCTCATTCCCCTGTTCACACGTGCAGTGCGGCTTGTCCGTCTGTTTATTTGTCAGCTTTGGCGAGACACGGGTGCTTGTGTATTAGCGTGAGCGTTTTTTATTCTGATCAGGAACAGTTTTACAAGTCCGCAAAGAATCGAGGAAAGGTTTATCGCCAGCTGAAAAGAGACACAGCGCTTCGGCTGTGGAGACTTGTTCGGCTGGCGTTCGGAGAGTCGCGTTTTTCAGAATTGTATTGAGATCGTTTTCCACAGAGCTCAGATGTCAAAGCACAGCAGCAGCTCTCCACAGCGATCCTCTATAGCGCCCTTTCTCCCGCAGCTCCGTCCTCATTGGAAGGAAGCAAGAGTGAAAGGCTGAAGTGAAATAGAGCGGGGACGAAGGCAGTGAAGAGAGAGAACGTGGGAAGAAGAGAAAAACGCAAGGGAAAAAGAGCAGCGTCGTAAAAGAGGTGACGGAGCTGTCCTCTCAATAAGAAGGGTGCCAGCGAGCCTTGCTCTCGCTTACGGCCACACCCCCTTGAGCACGCCTGATCTCGTCTGATCTCGGAAGCTAAACAGGGATGGGCCTGGTTAGTACTTGGATGGGAGACCGCCTGGGAGTACCAGGTGCTGTAAGCTCTTAAACGCAGGAGGCGCCCTATCCCCGCTCGCTGGCTCATTCCCCTGTTCACACGTGCAGTGCGGCTTGTCCGTCTGTTTATTTGTCAGCTTTGGCGAGACACGGGTGCTTGTGTATTAGCGTGAGCGTTTTTTATTCTGATCAGGAACAGTTTAACAAGTCCGCAAATGATTGAGGAAAGGTTTATCGCCAGCTGAAAAAAGACACAGCGCTTCGGCTGGGGAGACTTGTTCGGCTGGCGTTCGGAGAGTCGCGTTTTTCAGAATTGTATTGAGATCGGTTTCCTCAGAGCTCAGATGTCAAAGCACAGCAGCAGCTCTCCACAGCGATCCTCTATAGCGCCCTTTCTCCCGCAGCTCCGTCCTCATTGGAAGGAAGCAAGAGTGAAAGGCTGAAGTGAAATAGAGCGGGGACGAAGGCAGTGAAGAGAGAGAACGTGGGAAGAAGAGAAAAACGCAAGGGAAAAAGAGCAGCGTCGTAAAAGAGGTGACGGAGCTGTCCTCTCAATAAGAAGGGTGCCAGCGAGCCTTGCTCTTGCTTACGGCCACACCCCCTTGAGCACGCCTGATCTCGTCTGATCTCGGAAGCTAAACAGGGATGGGCCTGGTTAGTACTTGGATGGGGGACCGCCTGGGAATACCAGGTGCTGTAAGCTTTTAAGCGCAGGAAGCGCCCTATCCCCGCTCGCTGGCTCATTCCCCTGTTCACACGTGCAGTGCGGCTTGTCCGTCTGTTTATTTGTCAGCTTTGGCGAGACACGGGTGCTTGTGTATTAGCGTGAGCGTTTTTTATTCTGATCAGGAACAGTTTTACAAGTCCGCAAAGAATCGAGGAAAGGTTTATCGCCAGCTGAAAAGAGACACAGCGCTTCGGCTGTGGAGACTTGTTCGGCTGGCGTTCGTAGAGTCGCGTTTTTCAGAATTGTATTGAGATCGTTTTCCACAGAGCTCAGATGTCAAAGCACAGCAGCAGCTCTCCACAGCGATCCTCTATAGCGCCCTTTCTCCCGCAGCTCCGTCCTCATTGGAAGGAAGCAAGAGTGAAAGGCTGAAGTGAAATAGAGCGGGGACGAAGGCAGTGAAGAGAGAGAACGTGGGAAGAAGAGAAAAACGCAAGGGAAAAAAAGCAGCGTCGTAAAAGAGGTGACGGAGCTGTCCTCTCAATAAGAAGGGTGCCAGCGAGCCTTGCTCTCGCTTACGGCCACACCCCCTTGAGCACGCCTGATCTCGTCTGATCTCGGAAGCTAAACAGGGATGGGCCTGGTTAGTACTTGGATGGGAGACCGCCTGGGAATACCAGGTGCTGTAAGCTTTTAAGCGCAGGAGGCGCCCTATCCCCGCTCGCTCGCTCATTCCCCTGTTCACACGTGCAGTGCGGCTTGTCCGTCTCTTTATTTGTCAGCTTTGGCGAGACACGGGTGCTTGTGTATTAGCGTGAGCGTTTTTTATTCTGATCAGGAACAGTTTTACAAGTCCGCAAAGGATCGAGGAAAGGTTTATCGCCAGCTGAAAAGAGACACAGCGCTTCGGCTGTGGAGACTTGTTCGGCTGGCGTTCGGAGAGTCGCGTTTTTCAGAATTGTATTGAGATCGTTTTCCACAGAGCTCAGATGTCAAAGCACAGCAGCAGCTCTCCACAGCGATCCTCTATAGCGCCCTTTCTCCCGCAGCTCCGTCCTCATTGGAAGGAAGCAAGAGTGAAAGGCTGAAGTGAAATAGAGCAGGGACGAAGGCAGTGAAGAGAGAGAACGTGGGAAGAAGAGAAAAACGCAAGGGAAAAAGAGCAGCGTCGTAAAAGAGGTGACGGAGCTGTCCTCTCAATAAGAAGGGTGCCAGCGAACCTTGCTCTCGCTTACGGCCACACCCCCTTGAGCACGCCTGATCTCGTCTGATCTCGGAAGCTAAACAGGGATGGGCCTGGTTAGTACGTGGAGGGGAGACCACCTGGGAATACCAGGTGCTGTAAGCTTTTAAGCGCAGGAGGCGCCCTATCCCCGCTCGCTCGCTCATTCCCCTGTTCACACGTGCAGTGCGGCTTGTCCGTCTGTTTATTTGTCAGCTTTGGCAAGACACGGGTGCTTGTGTATTAGCGTGAGCGTTTTTTATTCTGATCATGAACAGTTTAACAAGTCCGCAAAGGATCGAGGAAAGGTTTATCGCCAGATGAAAAGAGACACAGCGCTTCGGCTGTGGAGACTTGTTCGGCTGGCGTTCGGAGAGTCGCGTTTTTCAGAATTGTATTGAGATCGTTTTCCACAGAGCTCAGATGTCAAAGCACAGCAGCAGCTCTCCACAGCGATCCTCTATAGCGCCCTTTCTCCCGCAGCTCCGTCCTCATTGGAAGGAAGCAAGAGTGAAAGGCTGAAGTGAAATAGAGCGGGGACGAAGGCAGTGAAGAGAGAGAACGTGGGAAGAAGAGAAAAACGCAAGAGAAAAAAAGCAGCGTCGTAAAAGAGGTGACGGAGCTGTCCTCTCAATAAGAAGGGTGCCAGCGAGCCTTGCTCTCGCTTACGGCCACACCCCCTTGAGCACGCCTGATCTCGTCTGATCTCGGAAGCTAAACAGGGATGGGCCTGGTTAGTACTTGGATGGGAGACCGCCTGGGAATACCAGGTGCTGTAAGCTTTTAAGCGCAGGAGGCGCCCTATCCCCGCTCGCTCGCTCACTCCCCTGTTCACACGAGCAGTGCGGCTTGTCCGTCTGTTTATTTGTCAGCTTTGGCGAGACACGGGTGCTTGTGTATTAGCGTGAGCGTTTTTTATTCTGATCAGGAACAGTTTTACAAGTCCGCAAAGGATCGAGGAAAGGTTTATCGCCAGCTGAAAAGAGACACAGCGCTTCGGCTGTGGAGACTTGTTCGGCTGGCGTTCGGAGAGTCGCGTTTTTCAGAATTGTATTGAGATCGTTTTCCACAGAGCTCAGATGTCAAAGCACAGCAGCAGCTCTCCACAGCGATCCTCTATAGCGCCCTTTCTCCCGCAGCTCCGTCCTCATTGGAAGGAAGCAAGAGTGAAAGGCTGAAGTGAAATAGAGCGGGGACGAAGGCAGTGAAGAGAGAGAACGTGGGCAGAAGAGAAAAACGCAAGGGAAAAAAAGCAGCGTCGTAAAAGAGGTGACGGAGATGTCCTCTCAATAAGAAGGGTGCCAGCGAGCCTTGCTCTCGCTTACGGCCACACCCCCTTGAGCACGCCTGATCTCGTCTGATCTCGGAAGCTAAACAGGGATGGGCCTGGTTAGTACTTGGATGGGAGACCGCCTGGGAATACCAGGTGCTGTAAGCTTTTTAGCGCAGGAGGCGCCCTATCCCCGCTCGCTCGCTCATTCCCCTGTTCATACGTGCAGTGCGGCTTGTCCGTCTGTTTATTTGTCAGCTTTGGCGAGACACGGGTGCTTGTGTATTAGCGTGAGCGTTTTTTATTCTGATCAGGAACAGTTTAACAAGTCCGCAAAGGATCGAGGAAAGGTTTATCGCCAGCTGAAAAGAGACACAGCGCTTCGGCTGTGGAGACTTGTTCGGCTGGCGTTCGGAGAGTCGCGTTTTTCAGAATTGTATTGAGATCGTTTTCCACAGAGCTCAGATGTCAAAGCACAGCAGCAGCTCTCCACAGCGATCCTCTATAGCGCCCTTTCTCCCGCAGCTCCGTCCTCATTGGAAGGAAGCAAGAGTGAAAGGCTGAAGTGAAATAGAGCGGGGACGAAGGCAGTGAAGAGAGAGAACGTGGGAAGAAGAGAAAAACGCAAGGGAAAAAAAGCAGCGTCGTAAAAGAGGTGACGGAGCTGTCCTCTCAATAAGAAGGGTGCCAGCGAGCTTTGCTCTTGCTTACGGCCACACCCCCTTGAGCACGCCTGATCTCGTCTGATCTCGGAAGCTAAACAGGGATGGGCCTGGTTAGTACTTGGATGGGAGACCGCCTGGGAATACCAGGTGCTGTAAGCTTTTAAGCGCAGGAGGCGCCCTATCCCCGCTCGCTCGCTCATTCCCCTGTTCACACGTGCAGTGCGGCTTGTCCGTCTGTTTATTTGTCAGCTTTGGCGAGACACGGGTGCTTGTGTATTAGCGTGAGCGTTTTTTATTCTGATCAGGAACAGTTTAACAAGTCTGCAAAGGATCGAGGAAAGGTTTATCGCCAGCTGAAAAGAGACACAGCGCTTCGGCTGTGGAGACTTGTTCGTCTGGCGTTCGGAGAGTCGCGTTTTTCAGAATTGTATTGAGATCGTTTTCCACAGAGCTCAGATGTCAAAGCACAGCAGCAGCTCTCCACAGCGATCCTCTATAGCGCCCTTTCTCCCGCAGCTCCGTCCTCATTGGAAGGAAGCAAGAGTGAAAGGCTGAAGTGAAATAGAGCGGGGACGAAGGCAGTGAAGAGAGAGAACGTGGGAAGAAGTGAAAAACGCAAGGGAAAAAAAGCAGCGTCGTAAAAGAGGTGATGGAGCTGTCCTCTCAATAAGAAGGGTGCCAGCGAGCCTTGCTCTTGCTTACGGCCACACCCCCTTGAGCACGCCTGATCTTGTCTGATCTCGGAAGCTAAACAGGGATGGGCCTGGTTAGTACTTGGATGGGAGACCGCCTGGGAATACCAGGTGCTGTAAGCTTTTAAGCGCAGGAGGCGCCCTATCCCCGCTCGCTCGCTCGCTCATTCCCCTGTTCACACGTGCAGTGCGGCTTGTCCGTCTGTTTATTTGTCAGCTTTGGCGAGACACGGGTGCTTGTGTATTAGCGTGAGCGTTTTTTATTCTGATCAGGAACAGTTTAACAAGTCCGCAAAGAATCGAGGGATGGTTTATCGCCAGCTGAATAGAGACTCAGCGCTTCGGCTGTGGAGACTTGTTCGGCTGGCGTTCGGAGAGTCGCGTTTTTCATAATTGTATTGAGATCGTTTTCCACAGAGCTCAGATGTCAAAGCACAGCAGCAGCTCTCCACAGCGATCCTCTATAGCGCCCTTTCTCCCGCAGCTCCGTCCTCATTGGAAGGAAGCAAGAGTGAAAGGCTGAAGTGAAATAGAGCGGGGACGAAGGCAGTGAAGAGAGAGAACGTGGGAAGAAGAGAAAAACGCAAGGGAAAAAAAGCAGCGTCGTAAAAGAGGTGACGGAGCTGTCCTCTCAATAAGAAGGGTGCCAGCGAGCCTTGCTCTCGCTTACGGCCACACCCCCTTGAGCACGCCTGATCTCATCTGATGTCGGAAGCTAAACAGGGATGGGCCTGGTTAGTACTTGGATGGGAGACCGCCTGGGAATACCAGGTGCTGTAAGCTTTTAAGCGCAGGAGGCGCCCTATCCCCGCTCGCTCGCTCACTCCACTGTTCACACGAGCAGTGCGGCTTGTCCGTCTGTTTATTTGTCAGCTTTGGCGAGACACGGGTGCTTGTGTATTAGCGTGAGCGTTTTTTATTCTGATCAGGAACAGTTTTACAAGTCCGCAAAGGATCGAGGAAAGGTTTATCGCCAGCTGAAAAGAGACACAGCGCTTCGGCTGTGGAGACTTGTTCGGCTGGCGTTCGGAGAGTCGCGTTTTTCAGAATTGTATTGAGATCGTTTTCCACAGAGCTCAGATGTCAAAGCACAGCAGCAGCTCTCCACAGCGATCCTCTATAGCGCCCTTTCTCCCGCAGCTCCGTCCTCATTGGAAGGAAGCAAGAGTGAAAGGCTGAAGTGAAATAGAGCGGGGACGAAGGCAGTGAAGAGAGAGAACGTGGGAAGAAGAGAAAAACGCAAGGGAAAAAAAGCAGCATCGTAAAAGAGGTGACGGAGCTGTCCTCTCAATAAGAAGGGTGCCAGCGAGCCTTGCTCTCGCTTACGGCCACACCCCCTTGAGCACGCCTGATCTCGTCTGATCTAGGAAGCTAAACAGGAATGGGCCTGGTTAGTACTTGGATGGGAGACCGCCTGGGAATACCAGATGCTGTAAGCTTTTAAGCGCAGGAGGCACCCTATCCCCGCTCGCTCGCTCATTCCCCTGTTCACACGTGCAGTGTGGCTTGTCCGTCTGTTTATTTGTCAGCTTTGGCGAGACACGGGTGCTTGTGTATTAGCGTGAGCGGTTTTTATTCTGATCAGGAACAGTTTTACAAGTCCGCAAAGGATCGAGGAAAGGTTTATCGCCAGCTGAAAAGAGACACAGCGCTTCGGCTGTGGAGACTTGTTCGGCTGGCGTTCGGAGAGTCGCGTTTTTCAGAATTGTATTGAGATCGTTTTCCACAGAGCTCAGATGTCAAAGCACAGCAGCAGCTCTCCACAGCGATCCTCTATAGCGCCCTTTCTCCCGCAGCTCCGTCCTCATTGGAAAGACGCAAGAGTGAAAGGCTGAAGTGAAATAGAGCGGGGACGAAGGCAGTGAAGAGAGAGAACGTGGGAAGAAGAGAAAAACGCAAGGGAAAAAAAGCAGCGTCGTAAAAGAGGTGACGGAGCTGTCCTCTCAATAAGAAGGGTGCCAGCGAGCCTTGCTCTCGCTTACGGCCACACCCCCTTGACCACGCCTGGTCTCCTCTGATCTTGGAAGCTAAACAGGGATGGGCCTGGTTAGTACTTGGATGGGAGACCGCCTGGGAATACCAGGTGCTGTAAGCTTTTATGCGCAGGAGGCGCCCTATCCCCGCTCGCTCGCTCATTCCCCTGTTCACACGTGCAGTGCGGCTTGTCCGTCTGTTTATTTCTCAGCTTTGGCGAGACACGGGTGCTTGTGTATTAGCGTGAGCGTTTTTTATTCTGATCAGGAACAGCTTTACAAGTCCGCAAAGGATCGAGGAAAGGTTTATCGCCAACTGAAAAGAGACACAGCGCTTCGGCTGTGGAGACTTGTTCGGCTGGCGTTCGGAGAGTCGCGTTTTTCAGAATTGTATTGAGATCGTTTTCCACAGAGCTCAGATGTCAAAGCACAGCAGCAGCTCTCCACAGCGATCCTCTATAGCGCCCTTTCTCCCGCAGCTCCGTCCTCATTGGAAGGAAGCAAGAGTGAAAGGCTGAAGTGAAATAGAGCGGGGACGAAGGCAGTGAAGAGAGAGAACGTGGGAAGAAGAGAAAAACGCAAGAGAAAAAAAGCAGCGTCGTAAAAGAGGTGACGGAGCTGTCCTCTCAATAAGAAGGGTGCCAGCGAGCCTTGCTCTCGCTTATGGCCACACCCCCTTGAGCACGCCTGATCTCGTCTGATCTCGGAAGCTAAACAGGGATGGGCCTGGTTAGTACTTGGATGGGAGACCGCCTGGGAATACCAGGTGCTGTAAGCTTTTAAGCGCAGGAGGCGCCCTATCCCCGCTCGCTCGCTCATTCCCCTGTTCACACGTGCAGTGCGGCTTGTCCGTCTGTTTATTTGTCAGCTTTGGCGAGACACGGGTGCTTGTGTATTAGCGTGAGCGTTTTTTATTCTGATCAGGAACAGTTTAACAAGTCCGCAAAGAATCGAAGAAAGGTTTATCGCCAGCTGAAAAGAGACACAGCGCTTCGGCTGTGGAGACTTGTTCGGCTGGCGTTCGGAGAGTCGCGTTTTTCAGAATTGTATTGAGATCGTTTTCCACAGAGCTCAGATGTCAAAGCACAGCAGCAGCTCTCCACAGCGATCCTCTATAGCGCCCTTTCTCCCGCAGCTCCGTCCTCATTGGAAGGAAGCAAGAGTGAAAGGCTGAAGTGAAATAGAGCGGGGATGAAGGCAGTGAAGAGAGAGAACGTGGGCAGAAGAGAAAAACGCAAGGGAAAAAAAGCAGCGTCGTAAAAGAGGTGACGGAGATGTCCTCTCAATAAGAAGGGTGCCAGCGAGCCTTGCTCTCGCTTACGGCCACACCCCCTTGAGCACGCCTGATCTCGTCTGATCTCGGAAGCTAAACAGGGATGGGCCTGGTTAGTACTTGGATGGGAGACCGCCTGGGAATACCAGGTGCTGTAAGCTTTTTAGCGCAGGAGGCGCCCTATCCCCGCTCGCTCGCTCATTCCCCTGTTCATACGTGCAGTGCGGCTTGTCCGTCTGTTTATTTGTCAGCTTTGGCGAGACACGGGTGCTTGTGTATTAGCGTGAGCGTTTTTTATTCTGATCAGGAACAGTTTAACAAGTCCGCAAAGGATCGAGGAAAGGTTTATCGCCAGCTGAAAAGAGACACAGCGCTTCGGCTGTGGAGACTTGTTCGGCTGGCGTTCGGAGAGTCGCGTTTTTCAGAATTGTATTGAGATCGTTTTCCACAGAGCTCAGATGTCAAAGCACAGCAGCAGCTCTCCACAGCGATCCTCTATAGCGCCCTTTCTCCCGCAGCTCCGTCCTCATTGGAAGGAAGCAAGAGTGAAAGGCTGAAGTGAAATAGAGCGGGGACGAAGGCAGTGAAGAGAGAGAACGTGGGAAGAAGAGAAAAACGCAAGGGAAAAAAAGCAGCGTCGTAAAAGAGGTGACGGAGCTGTCCTCTCAATAAGAAGGGTGCCAGCGAGCTTTGCTCTTGCTTACGGCCACACCCCCTTGAGCACGCCTGATCTCGTCTGATCTCGGAAGCTAAACAGGGATGGGCCTGGTTAGTACTTGGATGGGAGACCGCCTGGGAATACCAGGTGCTGTAAGCTTTTAAGCGCAGGAGGCGCCCTATCCCCGCTCGCTCGCTCATTCCCCTGTTCACACGTGCAGTGCGGCTTGTCCGTCTGTTTATTTGTCAGCTTTGGCGAGACACGGGTGCTTGTGTATTAGCGTGAGCGTTTTTTATTCTGATCAGGAACAGTTTAACAAGTCTGCAAAGGATCGAGGAAAGGTTTATCGCCAGCTGAAAAGAGACACACCGCTTCGGCTGTGGAGACTTGTTCGTCTGGCGTTCGGAGAGTCGCGTTTTTCAGAATTGTATTGAGATCGTTTTCCACAGAGCTCAGATGTCAAAGCACAGCAGCAGCTCTCCACAGCGATCCTCTATAGCGCCCTTTCTCCCGCAGCTCCGTCCTCATTGGAAGGAAGCAAGAGTGAAAGGCTGAAGTGAAATAGAGCGGGGACGAAGGCAGTGAAGAGAGAGAACGTGGGAAGAAGTGAAAAACGCAAGGGAAAAAAAGCAGCGTCGTAAAAGAGGTGATGGAGCTGTCCTCTCAATAAGAAGGGTGCCAGCGAGCCTTGCTCTTGCTTACGGCCACACCCCCTTGAGCACGCCTGATCTTGTCTGATCTCGGAAGCTAAACAGGGATGGGCCTGGTTAGTACTTGGATGGGAGACCGCCTGGGAATACCAGGTGCTGTAAGCTTTTAAGCGCAGGAGGCGCCCTATCCCCGCTCGCTCGCTCGCTCATTCCCCTGTTCACACGTGCAGTGCGGCTTGTCCGTCTGTTTATTTGTCAGCTTTGGCGAGACACGGGTGCTTGTGTATTAGCGTGAGCGTTTTTTATTCTGATCAGGAACAGTTTAACAAGTCCGCAAAGAATCGAGGGATGGTTTATCGCCAGCTGAATAGAGACTCAGCGCTTCGGCTGTGGAGACTTGTTCGGCTGGCGTTCGGAGAGTCGCGTTTTTCATAATTGTATTGAGATCGTTTTCCACAGAGCTCAGATGTCAAAGCACAGCAGCAGCTCTCCACAGCGATCCTCTATAGCGCCCTTTCTCCCGCAGCTCCGTCCTCATTGGAAGGAAGCAAGAGTGAAAGGCTGAAGTGAAATAGAGCGGGGACGAAGGCAGTGAAGAGAGAGAACGTGGGAAGAAGAGAAAAACGCAAGGGAAAAAAAGCAGCGTCGTAAAAGAGGTGACGGAGCTGTCCTCTCAATAAGAAGGGTGCCAGCGAGCCTTGCTCTCGCTTACGGCCACACCCCCTTGAGCACGCCTGATCTCATCTGATGTCGGAAGCTAAACAGGGATGGGCCTGGTTAGTACTTGGATGGGAGACCGCCTGGGAATACCAGGTGCTGTAAGCTTTTAAGCGCAGGAGGCGCCCTATCCCCGCTCGCTCGCTCACTCCCCTGTTCACACGAGCAGTGCGGCTTGTCCGTCTGTTTATTTGTCAGCTTTGGCGAGACACGGGTGCTTGTGTATTAGCGTGAGCGTTTTTTATTCTGATCAGGAACAGTTTTACAAGTCCGCAAAGGATCGAGGAAAGGTTTATCGCCAGCTGAAAAGAGACACAGCGCTTCGGCTGTGGAGACTTGTTCGGCTGGCGTTCGGAGAGTCGCGTTTTTCAGAATTGTATTGAGATCGTTTTCCACAGAGCTCAGATGTCAAAGCACAGCAGCAGCTCTCCACAGCGATCCTCTATAGCGCCCTTTCTCCCGCAGCTCCGTCCTCATTGGAAGGAAGCAAGAGTGAAAGGCTGAAGTGAAATAGAGCGGGGACGAAGGCAGTGAAGAGAGAGAACGTGGGAAGAAGAGAAAAACGCAAGGGAAAAAAAGCAGCATCGTAAAAGAGGTGACGGAGCTGTCCTCTCAATAAGAAGGGTGCCAGCGAGCCTTGCTCTCGCTTACGGCCACACCCCCTTGAGCACGCCTGATCTCGTCTGATCTAGGAAGCTAAACAGGAATGGGCCTGGTTAGTACTTGGATGGGAGACCGCCTGGGAATACCAGATGCTGTAAGCTTTTAAGCGCAGGAGGCACCCTATCCCCGCTCGCTCGCTCATTCCCCTGTTCACACGTGCAGTGTGGCTTGTCCGTCTGTTTATTTGTCAGCTTTGGCGAGACACGGGTGCTTGTGTATTAGCGTGAGCGTTTTTTATTCTGATCAGGAACAGTTTTACAAGTCCGCAAAGGATCGAGGAAAGGTTTATCGCCAGCTGAAAAGAGACACAGCGCTTCGGCTGTGGAGACTTGTTCGGCTGGCGTTCGGAGAGTCGCGTTTTTCAGAATTGTATTGAGATCGTTTTCCACAGAGCTCAGATGTCAAAGCACAGCAGCAGCTCTCCACAGCGATCCTCTATAGCGCCCTTTCTCCCGCAGCTCCGTCCTCATTGGAAAGAAGCAAGAGTGAAAGGCTGAAGTGAAATAGAGCGGGGACGAAGGCAGTGAAGAGAGAGAACGTGGGAAGAAGAGAAAAACGCAAGGGAAAAAAAGCAGCGTCGTAAAAGAGGTGACGGAGCTGTCCTCTCAATAAGAAGGGTGCCAGCGAGCCTTGCTCTCGCTTACGGCCACACCCCCTTGACCACGCCTGATCTCCTCTGATCTTGGAAGCTAAACAGGGATGGGCCTGGTTAGTACTTGGATGGGAGACCGCCTGGGAATACCAGGTGCTGTAAGCTTTTATGCGCAGGAGGCGCCCTATCCCCGCTCGCTCGCTCATTCCCCTGTTCACACGTGCAGTGCGGCTTGTCCGTCTGTTTATTTGTCAGCTTTGGCGAGACACGGGTGCTTGTGTATTAGCGTGAGCGTTTTTTATTCTGATCAGGAACAGCTTTACAAGTCCGCAAAGGATCGAGGAAAGGTTTATCGCCAACTGAAAAGAGACACAGCGCTTCGGCTGTGGAGACTTGTTCGGCTGGCGTTCGGAGAGTCGCGTTTTTCAGAATTGTATTGAGATCGTTTTCCACAGAGCTCAGATGTCAAAGCACAGCAGCAGCTCTCCACAGCGATCCTCTATAGCGCCCTTTCTCCCGCAGCTCCGTCCTCATTGGAAGGAAGCAAGAGTGAAAGGCTGAAGTGAAATAGAGCGGGGACGAAGGCAGTGAAGAGAGAGAACGTGGGAAGAAGAGAAAAACGCAAGAGAAAAAAAGCAGCGTCGTAAAAGAGGTGACGGAGCTGTCCTCTCAATAAGAAGGGTGCCAGCGAGCCTTGCTCTCGCTTACGGCCACACCCCCTTGAGCACGCCTGATCTCGTCTGATCTCGGAAGCTAAACAGGGATGGGCCTGGTTAGTACTTGGATGGGAGACCGCCTGGGAATACCAGGTGCTGTAAGCTTTTAAGCGCAGGAGGCGCCCTATCCCCGCTCGCTCGCTCATTCCCCTGTTCACACGTGCAGTGCGGCTTGTCCGTCTGTTTATTTGTCAGCTTTGGCGAGACACGGGTGCTTGTGTATTAGCGTGAGCGTTTTTTATTCTGATCAGGAACAGTTTAACAAGTCCGCAAAGAATCGAAGAAAGGTTTATCGCCAGCTGAAAAGAGACACAGCGCTTCGGCTGTGGAGACTTGTTCGGCTGGCGTTCGGAGAGTCGCGTTTTTCAGAATTGTATTGAGATCGTTTTCCACAGAGCTCAGATGTCAAAGCACAGCAGCAGCTCTCCACAGCGATCCTCTATAGCGCCCTTTCTCCCGCAGCTCCGTCCTCATTGGAAGGAAGCAAGAGTGAAAGGCTGAAGTGAAATAGAGCGGGGATGAAGGCAGTGAAGAGAGAGAACGTGGGCAGAAGAGAAAAACGCAAGGGAAAAAAAGCAGCGTCGTAAAAGAGGTGACGGAGATGTCCTCTCAATAAGAAGGGTGCCAGCGAGCCTTGCTCTCGCTTACGGCCACACCCCCTTGAGCACGCCTGATCTCGTCTGATCTCGGAAGCTAAACAGGGATGGGCCTGGTTAGTACTTGGATGGGAGACCGCCTGGGAATACCAGGTGCTGTAAGCTTTTTAGCGCAGGAGGCGCCCTATCCCCGCTCGCTCGCTCATTCCCCTGTTCATACGTGCAGTGCGGCTTGTCCGTCTGTTTATTTGTCAGCTTTGGCGAGACACGGGTGCTTGTGTATTAGCGTGAGCGTTTTTTATTCTGATCAGGAACAGTTTAACAAGTCCGCAAAGGATCGAGGAAAGGTTTATCGCCAGCTGAAAAGAGACACAGCGCTTCGGCTGTGGAGACTTGTTCGGCTGGCGTTCGGAGAGTCGCGTTTTTCAGAATTGTATTGAGATCGTTTTCCACAGAGCTCAGATGTCAAAGCACAGCAGCAGCTCTCCACAGCGATCCTCTATAGCGCCCTTTCTCCCGCAGCTCCGTCCTCATTGGAAGGAAGCAAGAGTGAAAGGCTGAAGTGAAATAGAGCGGGGACGAAGGCAGTGAAGAGAGAGAACGTGGGAAGAAGAGAAAAACGCAAGGGAAAAAAAAGCAGCGTCGTAAAAGAGGTGACGGAGCTGTCCTCTCAATAAGAAGGGTGCCAGCGAGCTTTGCTCTTGCTTACGGCCACACCCCCTTGAGCACGCCTGATCTCGTCTGATCTCGGAAGCTAAACAGGGATGGGCCTGGTTAGTACTTGGATGGGAGACCGCCTGGGAATACCAGGTGCTGCAAGCTTTTAAGCG
>NC_142615.1:67200662-67203162 GCF_059453375.1 Lepisosteus platostomus | reverse complement strand
GTGAAGAGAGACAACGTGGGAAGAAGAGAAAAACGCAAGGGAAAAAAAGCAGCGTCGTAAAAGAGGTGACGGAGCTGTCCTCTCAATAAGAAGGGTGCCAGCGAGCCTTGCTTTCGCTTACGGCCACACCCCCTTGAGCATGCCTGATCTCGTATGATCTCGGAAGCTAAACAGGGATGGGCCTGGTTAGTACTTGGATGGGAGACCGCCTGGGAATACCAGGTGTTGTAAGCTTTTAAGCGCAGGAGGCGCCCTATCCCCGCTCGCTGGCTCATTCCCCTGTTCACACGTGCAGTGCGGCTTGTCCGTCTGTTTATTTTTCAGCTTTGGCGAGACACAGGTGCTTGTGTATTAGCGTGAGCGTTTTTTATTCTGATCAGGAACAGTTTAACAAGTCCGCAAAGGATCAAGGAAAGGTTTATCGCCAGCTGAAAAGAGACACAGCGCTTCGGCTGTGGAGACTTGTTCGGCTGGCGTTCGGAGAGCCGCGTTTTTCAGAATTGTATTGAGATCGTTTTCCACAGAGCTCAGATGTCAAAGCACAGCAGCAGCTCTCCACAGCGATCCTCTATAGCGCCCTTTCTCCCGCAGCTCCGTCCTCATTGGAAGGAAGCAAGAGTGAAAGGCTGAAGTGAAATAGAGCGGGGACGAAGGCAGTGAAGAGAGAGAACGTGGAAAGAAGAGAAAAACGCAAGGGAAAAAAGCAGCATCGTAAAAGAGGTGACGGAGCTGTCCTCTCAATAAGAAGGGTGCCAGCGAGCCTTGCTCTCGCTTACCGCCACACCCCCTTGAGCATGCCTGATCTTGTCTGATCTTGGAAGCTAAACAGGGATGGGCCTGGTTAGTACTTGGATGGGAGACCGCCTGGGAATACCAGGTGCTGTAAGCTTTTAAGCGCAGGAGGCGCCCTATCCCCGCTCGCTCGCTCATTCCCCTGTTCACACGTGCAGTGCGGCTTGTCCGTCTGTTTATTTGTCAGCTTTGGCGAGACACGGGTGCTTGTGTATTAGCGTGAGCGTTTTTTATTCTGATCAGGAACAGTTTTACAAGTCCGCAAAGGATCGAGGAAAGGTTTATCGCCAGCTGAAAAGAGACACAGCGCTTCGGCTGTGGAGACTTGTTCGGCTGGCGTTCGGAGAGTCGCGTTTTTCAGAATTGTATTGAGATCGTTTTCCACAGAGCTCAGATGTCAAAGCACAGCAGCAGCTCTCCACAGCGATCCTCTATAGCGCCCTTTCTCCCGCAGCTCCGTCCTCATTGGAAGGAAGCAAGAGTGAAAGGCTGAAGTGAAATAGAGCGGGGACGAAGGCAGTGAAGAGAGAGAACGTGGGAAGAAGAGAAAAACGCAAGGGAAAAAAAGCAGCGTCGTAAAAGAGGTGACGGAGATGTCCTCTCAATAAGAAGGGTGCCAGCGAGCTTTGCTCTCGCTTACGGCCACACCCCCTTGAGCACGCCTGATCTCGTCTGATCTCGGAAGCTAAACAGGGATGGGCCTGGTTAGTACTTGGATGGGAGACCGCCTGGGAATACCAGGTGCTGTAAGCTTTTTAGCGCAGGAGGCGCCCTATCCCCGCTCGCTCGCTCATTCCCCTGTTCATACGTGCAGTGCGGCTTGTCCGTCTGTTTATTTGTCAGCTTTGGCGAGACACGGGTGCTTGTGTATTAGCGTGAGCGTTTTTTATTCTGATCAGGAACAGTTTAACAAGTCCGCAAAGGATCGAGGAAAGGTTTATCGCCAGCTGAAAAGAGACACAGCGCTTCGGCTGTGGAGACTTGTTCGGCTGGCGTTCGGAGAGTCGCGTTTTTCAGAATTGTATTGAGATCGTTTTCCACAGAGCTCAGATGTCAAAGCACAGCAGCAGCTCTCCACAGCGATCCTCTATAGCGCCCTTTCTCCCGCAGCTCCGTCCTCATTGGAAGGAAGCAAGAGTGAAAGGCTGAAGTGAAATAGAGCGGGGACGAAGGCAGTGAAGAGAGAGAACGTGGGAAGAAGAGAAAAACGCAAGGGAAAAAAAGCAGCGTCGTAAAAGAGGTGACGGAGCTGTCCTCTCAATAAGAAAAGTGCCAGCGAGCCTTGCTCTCGCTTACGGTCACACCCCCTTGAGCACGCCTGATCTTGTCTGATCTCGGAAGCTAAACAGGGATGGGCCTGGTTAGTACTTGGATGGGAGACCGCCTGGGAATACCAGGTGCTGTAAGCTTTTAAGCGCAGGAGGCGCCCTATCCCCGCTCGCTCGCTCATTCCCCTGTTCACACGTGCAGTGCGGCTTGTCCGTCTGTTTATTTGTCAGCTTTGGCGAGACACGGGTGCTTGTGTATTAGCGTGAGCGTTTTTTATTCTGATCAGGAACAGTTTAACAAGTCCGCAAAGAATCGAGGGAAGGTTTATCGCCAGCTGAATAGAGACACAGCGCTTCGGCTGTGGAGACTTGTTCGGCTGGCGTTCGGAGAGTCGCGTTTTTCAGAATTGTATTGAGATCGTTTTCCACAGAGCTCAGAT
>NC_142615.1:67190662-67195662 GCF_059453375.1 Lepisosteus platostomus | reverse complement strand
ACACGTGCAGTGCAGCTTGTCCGTCTGTTTATTTGTCAGCTTTGGCGAGACACGGTTGCTTGTGTATTAGCGTGAGCGTTTTTTATTCTGATCAGGAACAGTTTTACAAGTCCGCAAAGGATCGAGGAAAGGTTTATCGCCAGCTGAAAAGAGACACAGCGCTTCGGCTGTGGAGACTTGTTCGGCTGGCGTTCGGAGAGTCGCGTTTTTCAGAATTGTATTGAGATCGTTTTCCACAGAGCTCAGATGTCAAAGCACAGCAGCAGCTCTCCACAGCGATCCTCTATAGCGCCCTTTCTCCCGCAGCTCCGTCCTCATTGGAAGGAAGCAAGAGTGAAAGGCTGAAGTGAAATAGAGCGGGGACGAAGGCAGTGAAGAGAGAGAACGTGGGAAGAAGAGAAAAACGCAAGGGAAAAAAAGCAGCGTCGTAAAAGAGGTGACGGAGCTGTCCTCTCAATAAGAAGGGTGCCAGCGAGCCTTGCTCTCGCTTACGGTCACACCACCTTGAGCATGCCTGATCTCGTCTGATCTCGGAAGCTAAACAGGGATGGGCCTGGTTAGTACTTGGATGGGAGACCGCCTGGGAATACCAGGTGCTGTAAGCTTTTAAGCGCAGGAGGCGCCCTATCCCCGCTCGCTCGCTCATTCCCCTGTTCACACGTGCAGTGCGGCTTGTCCGTCTGTTTATTTGTCAGCGTTGGCGAGATGCGGGTGCTTGTGTATTAGCGTGAGCGTTTTTTATTCTGATCATGAACAGTTTAACAAGTCCGCAAAGGATCGAGGAAAGGTTTATCGCCAGCTGAAAAGAGACACAGCGCTTCGGCTGTGGAGACTTGTTCGGCTGGCGTTCGGAGGGTCGCGTTTTTCAGAATTGTATTGAGATCGTTTTCCACAGAGCTCAGATGTCAATGCACAGCAGCAGCTCTCCACAGCGATCCTCTATAGCGCCCTTTCTCCCGCAGCTCTGTCCTCATTGGAAGGAAGCAAGAGTGAAAGGCTGAAGTGAAATAGAGCGGGGACGAAGGCAGTGAAGAGAGAGAACGTGGGAAGAAGAGAAAAACGCAAGGGAAAAAGAGCAGCGTCGTAAAAGAGGTGACGGAGCTGTCCTCTCAATAAGAAGGGTGCCAGCGAGCCTTGCTCTCGCTTATGGCCACAACCCCTTGAGCACGCCTGATCTCGTCTGATCTCGGAAGCTAAACAGGGATGGGCCTGGTTAGTACTTGGATGGGAGACCGCCTGGGAATACCAGGTGCTGTAAGCTTTTAAGCGCAGGAGGCGCCCTATCCCCGCTCGCTCGCTCATTCCCCTGTTCACACGTGCAGTGCGGCTTGTCCGTCTGTTTATTTGTCAGCTTTGGCGAGACGCGGGTGCTTGTGTATTAGCGTGAGCGTTTTTTATTCTGATCATGAACAGTTTTACAAGTCCGCAAAGGATCGAGGAAAGGTTTATCGCCAGCTGAAAAGAGACACAGCGCTTCGGCTGTGGAGACTTGTTCGGCTGGCGTTCGGAGAGTCGCGTTTTTCAGAATTGTATTGAGATCGTTTTCCACAGAGCTCAGATGTCAAAGCACAGCAGCAGCTCTCCACAGCGATCCTCTATAGCGCCCTTTCTCCCGCAGCTCCGTCCTCATTGGAAGGAAGCAAGAGTGAAAGGCTGAAGTGAAATAGAGCGTGGATGAAGGCAGTGAAGAGAGAGAACGTGGGAAGAAGAGAAAAACGCAAGGGAAAAAAAGCAGCGTCGTAAAAGAGGTGACGGAGCTGTCCTCTCAATAAGAAGGGTGCCAGCGAGCCTTGCTCTCGCTTACGGCCACACCCCCTTGAGCACGCCTGATCTCGTCTGATCTTGGAAGCTAAACAGGGATGGGCCTGGTTAGTACTTGGATGGGAGACCGCCTGGGAATACCAGGTGCTGTAAGCTTTTAAGCGCAGGAGGCGCCCTATCCCCGCTCGCTCATTCCCCTGTTCACACGTGCAGTGCGGCTTGTCCGTCTGTTTATTTGTCAGCTTTAGCGAGACACGGGTGCTTGTGTATTAGCGTGAGCGTTTTTTATTCTGATCAGGAACAGTTTAACAAGTCCGCAAAGGATCGAGGAAAGGTTTATCGCCAGCTGAAAAGAGACACAGCGCTTCGGCTGTGGAGACTTGTTCGGCTGGCGTTCGGAGAGTCGCGTTTTTCAGAATTGTATTGAGATAGTTTTCATCAGAGCTCAGATGTCAAAGCACAGCAGCAGCTCTCCACAGCGATCCTCTATAGCGCCCTTTCTCCCGCAGCTCCGTCCTCATTGGAAGGAAGCAAGAGTGAAAGGCTGAAGTGAAATAGAGCGGGGACGAAGGCAGTGAAGAGAGAGAACGTGGGAAGAAGAGAAAAACGCAAGGGAAAAAAAGCAGCGTCGTAAAAGAGGTGACGGAGCTGTCCTCTCAATAAGAAGGGTGCCAGCGAGCCTTGCTCTCGCTTACGGCCACACCACCTTGAGCACGCCTGATCTCGTCTGATCTCGGAAGCTAAACAGGTATGGGCCTGGTTAGTACTTGGATGGGAGACCGCCTGGGAATACCAGGTGCTGTAAGCTTTTAAGCGCAGGAGGCGCCCTATCCCCGCTCGCTCGCTCATTCCCCTGTTCACACGTGCAGTGCGGCTTGTCCGTCTGTTTATTTGTCAGCTTTGGCGAGACACGGGTGCTTGTGTATTAGCGTGAGCGTTTTTTATTCTGATCAGGAACAGTTTTACAAGTCCGCAAAGGATCGAGGAAAGGTTTATCGCCAGCTGAAAAGAGACACAGCGCTTCGGCTGTGGAGACTTGTTCGGCTGGCGTTCGGAGAGTCGCGTTTTTCAGAATTGTATTGAGATCGTTTTCCACAGAGCTCAGATGTCAAAGCACAGCAGCAGCTCTCCACAGCGATCCTCTATAGCGCCCTTTCTCCCGCAGCTCCGTCCTCATTGGAAGGAAGCAAGAGTGAAAGGCTGAAGTGAAATAGAGCGGGGACGAAGGCAGTGAAGAGAGAGAACGTGGGAAGAAGAGAAAAACGCAAGGGAAAAAAAGCAGCGTCGTAAAAGAGGTGACGGAGCTGTCCTCTCAATAAGAAGGGTGCCAGCGAGCCTTGCTCTCACTTACGGCCACATCCCCTTGAGCACGCCTGATCTCATCTGATCTCGGAAGCTAAACAGGGATGGGCCTGGTTAGTACTTGGATGGGAGACCGCCTGGGAATACCAGGTGCTGTAAGCTTTTAAGCGCAGGAGGCGCCCTATCCCCGCTCGCTCGCTCATTCCCCTGTTCACACGTGCAGTGCGGCTTGTCCGTCTGTTTATTTGTCAGCTTTGGCGAGACACGGGTGCTTGTGTATTAGCGTGAGCGTTTTTTATTCTGATCAGGAACAGTTTTACAAGTCCGCAAAGGATCGAGGAAAGGTTTATCGCCAGCTGAAAAGAGACACAGCGCTTCGGCTGTGGAGACTTGTTCGGCTGGCGTTCGGAGAGTCGCGTTTTTCAGAATTGTTTTGAGATCGTTTTCCACAGAGCTCAGATGTCAAAGCACAGCAGCAGCTCTCCACAGCTATCCTCTATAGCGCCCTTTCTCCCGCAGCTCCGTCCTCATTGGAAGGAAGCAAGAGTGAAAGGCTGAAGTGAAATAGAGCGGGGACGAAGGCAGTGAAGAGAGAGAACGTGGGAAGAAGAGAAAAACGCAAGGGAAAAAAAGTAGCGTCGTAAAAGAGGTGACGGAGCTGTCCTCTCAATAAGAAGGGTGCCAGCGAGCCTTGCTCTCGCTTATGGCCACACCCCCTTGAGCACGCCTGATCTCGGAAGCTAAACAGGGATGGGCTTGGTTAGTACTTGGACGGGGGACCGCCTGGGAATACCAGGTGCTGTAAGCTTTTAAGCGCAGGAGGCGCATAATCCCCGCTCGCTCGCTCATTCCCCTGTTCATACGTGCAGTGCGGCTTGTCCGTCTGTTTATTTGTCAGCTTTGGCGAGACACGGGTGCTTGTGTATTAGCGTGAGCGTTTTTTATTCTGATCAGGAACAGTTTAACAAGTCCGCAAAGGATCGAGGAAAGGTTTATCGCCAGCTGAAAAGAGACACAGCGCTTCGGCTGTGGAGACTTGTTCGGCTGGCGTTCGGAGAGTCGCGTTTTTCAGAATTGTATTGAGATCGTTTTCCACAGAGCTCAGATGTCAAAGCACAGCAGCAGCTCTCCACAGCGATCCTCTATAGCGCCCTTTCTCCCGCAGCTCCGTCCTCATTGGAAGGAAGCAAGAGTGAAAGGCTGAAGTGAAATAGAGTGGGGACGAAGGCAGTGAAGAGAGAGAACGTGGGAAGAAGAGAAAAACGCAAGGGAAATAGAGCAGTGACGTAAAAGAGGTGACGGAGCTGTCCTCTCAATAAGAAGGGTGCCAGCGAGCCTTGCTCTCGCTTACGGCCACACCCCCTTGAGCACGCCTGATCTCGTCTGATCTCGGAAGCTAAACAGGGATGGGCCTGGTTAGTACTTGGATGGGAGACCGCCTGGGAGTACCAGGTGCTGTAAGCTTTTAAGCGCAGGAGGCGCCCTATCCCCGCTCGCTCGCTCATTCCCCTGTTCACACGTGCAGTGCGGCTTGTCCGTCTGTTTATTTGTCAGCTTTGGCGAGACACGGGTGCTTGTGTATTAGCGTGAGCGTTTTTTATTCTGATCAGGAACAGTTTTACAAGTCCGCAAAGGATCGAGGAAAGGTTTATCGCCAGCTGAAAAGAGACACAGCGCTTCGGCTGTGGAGACTTGTTCGGCTGGCGTTCGGAGAGTCGCGTTTTTCAGAATTGTATTGAGATCGTTTTCCACAGAGCTCAGATGTCAAAGCACAGCAGCAGCTCTCCACAGCGATCCTCTATAGCGCCCTTTCTCCCGCAGCTCCATCCTCATTGGAAGGAAGCAAGAGTGAAAGGCTGAAGTGAAATAGAGCGGGGACGAAGGCAGTGAAGAGAGAGAACGTGGGAAGAAGAGAAAAACGCAAGGGAAAAAAAGCA
>NC_142615.1:67130662-67183162 GCF_059453375.1 Lepisosteus platostomus | reverse complement strand
CGGGTGCTTGTGTATTAGCGTGAGCGTTTTTTATTCTGATCAGGAACAGTTTTACAAGTCCGCAAAGGATCGAGGAAAGGTTTATCGCCAGCTGAAAAGAGACACAGCGCTTCGGCTGTGGAGACTTGTTCGGCTGGCGTTCGGAGGGTCGCGTTTTTCAGAATTGTATTGAGATCGTTTTCCACAGAGCTCAGATGTCAAAGCACAGCAGCAGCTCTCCACAGCGATCCTCTATAGCGCCCTTTCTCCCGCAGCTCCGTCCTCATTGGAAGGAAGCAAAAGTGAAAGGCTGAAGTGAAATAGAGCGGGGACGAAGGCAGTGAAGAGAGAGAACGTGGGAAGAAGAGAAAAACGCAAGGGAAAAAAAGCAGCGTCGTAAAAGAGGTGACGGAGCTGTCCTCTCAATAAGAAGGGTGCCAGCGAGCCTTGCTCTCGCTTACGGCCACAGCCCCTTGAGCACGCCTGATCTCGTCTGATCTCGGAAGCTAAACAGGGATGGGCCTGGTTAGTACTTGGATGGGAGACCACCTGGGAATACCAGGTGCTGTAAGCTCTTAAGCGCAGGAGGCGCCCTATCCCCGCTCGCTCGCTCATTCCCCTGTTCACACGTGCAGTGCGCCTTGTCCGTCTGTTTATTTGTCAGCTTTGGCGAGACGCGGGTGCTTGTGTTTTAGCGTGAGCATTTTTTATTCTGATCATGAACATTTTTACAAGTCCGCAAAGGATCGAGGAAAGGTTTATCGCCAGCTGAAAAGAGACACAGCGCTTCGGCTGTGGAGACTTGTTCGGCTGGCGTTCGGAGAGTCGCGTTTTTCAGAATTGTATTGAGATCGTTTTCCACAGAGCTCAGATGTCAAAGCACAGCAGCAGCTCTCCACAGCGATCCTCTATAGCGCCCTTTCTCCCGCAGCTCCGTCCTCATTGGAAGGAAGCAAGAGTGAAAGGCTGAAGTGAAATAGAGCGGGGACGAAGGCAGTGAAGAGAGAACGTGGGAAGAAGAGAAAAACGCAAGGGAAAAAAAGCAGCGTCGTAAAAGAGGTGACGGAGCTGTCCTCTCAATAAGAAGGGTGCCAGCGAGCCTTGCTCTCGCTTACGGCCACACCCCCTTGAGCACGCCTGATCTCGTCTGATCTCGGAAGCTAAACAGGGATGGGCCTGGTTAGTACTTGGATTGGAGACCGCCTGGGAATACCAGGTGCTGTAAGCTTTTAAGCGCAGGAGGCGCCCTATCCCCGCTCGCTCGCTCATTCCCCTGTTCACACGTGCAGTGCGGCTTGTCCGTCTGTTTATTTGTCAGCTTTGGCGAGACACGGGTGCTTGTGTATTAGCGTGAGCGTTTTTTATTCTGATCAGGAACAGTTTAACAAGTCCGCAAAGGATCGAGGAAAGGTTTATCGCCAGCTGAAAAGAGACACAGCGCTTCGGCTGTGGAGACTTGTTCGGCTGGCGTTCGGAGAGTCGCGTTTTTCAGAATTGTATTGAGATCGTTTTCCACAGAGCTCAGATGTCAAAGCACAGCAGCAGCTCTCCACAGCGATCCTCTATAGCGCCCTTTCTCCCGCAGCTCCGTCCTCATTGGAAGGAAGCAAGAGTGAAAGGCTGAAGTGAAATAGAGCGGGGATGAAGGCAGTGAAGAGAGAGAACGTGGGAAGAAGAGAAAAACGCAAAGGAAAAAAAGCAGCGTCGTAAAAGACGTGACGGAGCTGTCCTCTCAATAAGAAGGGTGCCTGCGAGCCTTGCGCTCGCTTACGGCCACACCCCCTTGAGCACGCCTGATCTCGTCTGATCTCGGAAGCTAAACAGGGATGGGCCTGGTTAGTACTTGGATGGGAGACCGCCTGGGAATACCAGGTGCTGTAAGCTTTTAAGCGCAGGAGGCGCCCTATCCCTGCTCGCTCGCTCATTCCCCTGTTCACACGTGCAGTGCGGCTTGTCCGTCTCTTTATTTGTCAGCTTTGGCGAGACACGGGTGCTTGTATATTAGCGTGAGCGTTTTTTTTCTGATCAGGAACAGTTTTACAAGTCCGCAAAGGATCGAGGAAAGGTTTATCGCCAGCTGAAAAGAGACACAGCGCTTCGGCTGTGGAGACTTGTTCGGCTGGCGTTCGGAGAGTCGCGTTTTTCAGAATTGTATTGAGATCGTTTTCCACAGAGCTCAGATGTCAAAGCACAGCAGCAGCTCTCCACAGCGATCCTCTATAGCGCCCTTTCTCCCGCAGCTCCGTCCTCATTGGAAGGAAGCAAGAGTGAAAGGCTGAAGTGAAATAGAGCGGGGACGAAGGCAGTGAAGAGAGAGAACGTGGGAAGAAGAGAAAAACGCAAGGGAAAAAAAGCAGCGTCGTAAAAGAGGTGACGGAGCTGTCCTCTCAATAAGAAGGGTGCCAGCGAGCGTTGCTCTCGCTTATGGCCACACCCCCTTGAGCACGCCTGATCTCGTCTGATTTCGGAAGCTAAACAGGGATGGGCATGGTTAGTACTTGGATGAGAGACCGCCTGGGAATACCAGGTGCTGTAAGCTTTTAAGCGCAGGAGGCGCCCTATCCCCGCTCGCTCGCTCATTCCCCTGTTCACACGTGCAGTGCGGCTTGTCCGTCTGTTTATTTGTCAGCTTTGGTGAGACACGGGTGCTTGTGTATTAGCGTGAGCGTTTTTTATTCTGATCAGGAACAGTTTTACAAGTCCGCAAAGGATCGAGGAAAGGTTTATCGCCAGCTGAAAAGAGACACAGCGCTTCGGCTGTGGAGACTTGTTCGGCTGGCGTTCGGAGAGTCGCGTTTTTCAGAATTGTATTGAGATCGTTTTCCACAGAGCTCAGATGTCAAAGCACAGCAGCAGCTCTCCACAGCGATCCTCTATAGCGCCCTTTCTCCCGCAGCTCCGTCCTCATTGGAAGGAAGCAAAAGTGAAAGGCTGAAGTGAAATAGAGCGGGGACGAAGGCAGTGAAGAGAGAGAACGTGGGAAGAAGAGAAAAACGCAAGGGAAAAAAAGCAGCGTCGTAAAAGAGGTGACGGAGCTGTCCTCTCAATAAGAAGGGTGCCAGCGAGCCTTGCTCTCCCTTATGGCCACACCCCCTTGAGCACACCTGATCTTGTCTGATCTCGGAAGCTAAACAGGGATGGGCTTGGTTAGTACTTGGATGGGAGACCGCCTGGGAATACCAGGTGCTGTGAGCTTTTAAGCGCAGGAGGCGCTCTATCCCCGCTCGCTCGCTCATTCCCCTGTTCACACGTGCAGTGCGGCTTGTCCGTCTGTTTATTTGTCAGCTTTGGTGAGACACGGGTGCTTGTGTATTAGCGTGAGCGTTTTTTATTCTGATCAGGAACAGTTTTACAAGTCCGCAAAGGATCGAGGAAAGGTTTATCGCCAGCTGAAAAGAGACACAGCGCTTCGGCTGTGGAGACTTGTTCGGCTGGCGTTCGGAGAGTCGCGTTTTTTAGAATTGTATTGAGATCGTTTTCCACAGAGCTCAGATGTCAAAGCACAGCAGCAGCTCTCCACAGCGATCCTCTATAGCGCCCTTTCTCCCGCAGCTCCGTCCTCATTGGAAGGAAGCAAAAGTGAAAGGCTGAAGTGAAATAGAGCGGGGACGAAGGCAGTGAAGAGAGAGAACGTGGGAAGAAGAGAAAAACGCAAGGGAAAAAAAGCAGCGTCGTAAAAGAGGTGACGGAGCTGTCCTCTCAATAAGAAGGGTGCCAGCGAGCCTTGCTCTCGCTTACGGCCACACCCCCTTGAGCATGCCTGATCTCGTCTGATCTCGGAAGCTAAACAGGGATGGGCCTGGTTAGTACTTGGATGGGAGACCGCCTGGGAATACCAGGTGCTGTAAGCTTTTAAGCGCAGGAGGCGCCCTATCCCTGCTCGCTCGCTCATTCCCCTGTTCACACGTGCAGTGCGGCTTGTCCGTCTGTTTATTTGTCAGCTTTGGCGAGTCACGGGTGCTTGTGTATTAGCGTGAGCTTTTTTTATTCTGATCAGGAACAGTTTTACAAGTCAGCAAAGGATCGAGGAAAGGTTTATCGCCAGCTGAAAAGAGACACAGCGCTTCGGCTGTGGAGACTTGTTCGGCTGGCGTTCGGAGAGTCGCGTTTTTCAGAATTGTATTGAGATCGTTTTCCACAGAGCTCAGATGTCAAAGCACAGCAGCAGCTCTCCACAGCGATTTTCTATAGCGCCCTTTCTCCCGCAGCTCCGTCCTCATTGGAAGGAAGCAAGAGTGAAAGGCTGAAGTGAAATAGAGCGGGGACGAAGGCAGTGAAGAGAGAGAACGTGGGAAGAAGAGAAAAACGCAAGGGAAAAAAAGCAGCGTCGTAAAAGAGGTGACGGAGCTGTCCTCTCAATAAGAAGGGTGCCAGCGAGCCTTGCTCTCGCTTACGGCCACACCCCCTTGAGCACGCCTGATCTCGTCTGATCTCGGAAGCTAAACAGGGATGGGCCTGGTTAGTACTTGGATGGGAGACCGCCTGGGAATACCAGGTGCTGTAAGCTTTTAAGCGCAGGAGGCTCCCTATCCCCGCTCGCTCGCTCATTCCCCTGTTCACACGTGCAGTGCGGCTTGTCCGTCTGTTTATTTGTCAGCTTTGGCGAGACACGGGTGCTTGTGTATTAGAGTGAGCGTTTTTTATTCTGATCAGGAACAGTTTAACAAGTCCGCAAAGGATCGAGGAAAGGTTTATCGCCAGCTGAAAAGAGACACAGCGCTTCGGCTGTGGAGACTTGTTCGGCTGGCGTTCGGAGAGTCGCGTTTTTCAGAATTGTATTGAGATCGTTTTCCACAGAGCTCAGATGTCAAAGCACAGCAGCAGCTCTCCACAGCGATCCTCTATAGCGCCCTTTCTCCCGCAGCTCCGTCCTCATTGGAAGGAAGCAAGAGTGAAAGGCTGAAGTGAAATAGAGCGGGGACGAAGGCAGTGAAGAGAGAGAACGTGGGAAGAAGAGAAAAACGCAAGGGTTAAAAAGCAGCGTCGTAAAAGAGGTGACGGAGCTGTCCTCTCAATAAGAAGGGTGCCAGCGAGCCTTACTCTCGCTTACGGCCACACCCCCTTGAGCACGCCTGATCTCGTCTGATCTCGGAAGCTAAACAGGGATGGGCCTGGTTAGTACTTGGATGGGAGACCGCCTGGGAATACCAGGTGCTGTAAGCTTTTAAGCGCAGGAGGCGCCCTATCCCCGCTCGCTCGCTCATTCCCCTGTTCACACGTGCAGTGCGGCTTGTCCGTCTCTTTATTTGTCAGCTTTGGCGAGACACGGGTGCTTGTGTATTAGCGTGAGCGTTTTTTATTCTGATCAGGAACAGTTTTACAAGTCCGCAAAGGATCGAGGAAAGGTTTATCGCCAGCTGAAAAGAGACACAGCGCTTCGGCTGTGGAGACTTGTTCGGCTGGCGTTCGGAGAGTCGCGTTTTTCAGAATTGTATTGAGATCGTTTTCCACAGAGCTCAGATGTCAAAGCACAGCAGCAGCTCTCCACAGCGATCCTCTATAGCGCCCTTTCTCCCGCAGCTCCGTCCTCATTGGAAGGAAGCAAGAGTGAAAGGCTGAAGTGAAATAGAGCGGGGACGAAGGCAGTGAAGAGAGAGAACGTGGGAAGAAGAGAAAAACGCAAGGGAAAATGAGCAGCGTCGTAAAAGAGGTGACGGAGCTGTCCTCTCAATAAGAAGGGTGCCAGCGAGCCTTGCTCTTGCTTACGGCCACACCCCCTTGAGCACGCCTGATCTCGTCTGATCTCGGAAGCTAAACAGGGATGGGCCTGGTTAGTACGTGGAGGGGAGACCACCTGGGAATACCAGGTGCTGTAAGCTTTTAAGCGCAGGAGGCGCCCTATCCCCGCTCGCTCGCTCATTCCCCTGTTCACACGTGCAGTGCGGCTTGTCCGTCTGTTTATTTGTCAGCTTTGGCAAGACACGGGTGCTTGTGTATTAGCGTGAGCGTTTTTTATTCTGATCATGAACAGTTTAACAAGTCCGCAAAGGATCGAGGAAAGGTTTATCGCCAGCTGAAAAGAGACACAGCGCTTCGGCTGTGGAGACTTGTTCGGCTGGCGTTCGGAGAGTCGCGTTTTTCAGAATTGTATTGAGATCGTTTTCCACAGAGCTCAGATGTCAAAGCACAGCAGCAGCTCTCCACAGCGATCCTCTATAGCGCCCTTTCTCCCGCAGCTCCGTCCTCATTGGAAGGAAGCAAGAGTGAAAGGCTGAAGTGAAATAGAGCGGGGACGAAGGCAGTGAAGAGAGAGAACGTGGGAAGAAGAGAAAAACGCAAGAGAAAAAAAGCAGCGTCGTAAAAGAGGTGACGGAGCTGTCCTCTCAATAAGAAGGGTGCCAGCGAGCCTTGCTCTCGCTTACGGCCACACCCCCTTGAGCACGCCTGATCTCGTCTGATCTCGGAAGCTAAACAGGGATGGGCCTGGTTAGTACTTGGATGGGAGACCGCCTGGGAATACCAGGTGCTGTAAGCTTTTAAGCGCAGGAGGCGCCCTATCCCCGCTCGCTCGCTCACTCCCCTGTTCACACGAGCAGTGCGGCTTGTCCGTCTGTTTATTTGTCAGCTTTGGCGAGACACGGGTGCTTGTGTATTAGCGTGAGCGTTTTTTATTCTGATCAGGAACAGTTTTACAAGTCCGCAAAGGATCGAGGAAAGGTTTATCGCCAGCTGAAAAGAGACACAGCGCTTCGGCTGTGGAGACTTGTTCGGCTGGCGTTCGGAGAGTCGCGTTTTTCAGAATTGTATTGAGATCGTTTTCCACAGAGCTCAGATGTCAAAGCACAGCAGCAGCTCTCCACAGCGATCCTCTATAGCGCCCTTTCTCCCGCAGCTCCGTCCTCATTGGAAGGAAGCAAGAGTGAAAGGCTGAAGTGAAATAGAGCGGGGACGAAGGCAGTGAAGAGAGAGAAAGTGGGAAGAAGAGAAAAACACAAGGGAAAAAAAGCAGCATCGTAAAAGAGGTGACGGAGCTGTCCTCTCAATAAGAAGGGTGCCAGCGAGCCTTGCTCTCGCTTACGGCCACACCCCCTTGAGCACGCCTGATCTCGTCTGATCTAGGAAGCTAAACAGGGATGGGCCTGGTTAGTACTTGGATGGGAGACCGCCTGGGAATACCAGATGCTGTAAGCTTTTAAGCGCAGGAGGCACCCTATCCCCGCTCGCTCGCTCATTCCCCTGTTCACACGTGCAGTGCGGCTTGTCCGTCTGTTTATTTGTCAGCTTTGGCGAGACACGGGTGCTTGTGTATTAGCGTGAGCGTTTTTTATTCTGATCAGGAACAGTTTTACAAGTCCGCAAAGGATCGAGGAAAGGTTTATCGCCAGCTGAAAAGAGACACAGCGCTTCGGCTGTGGAGACTTGTTCGGCTGGCGTTCGGAGAGTCGCGTTTTTCAGAATTGTATTGAGATCGTTTTCCACAGAGCTCAGATGTCAAAGCACAGCAGCAGCTCTCCACAGCGATCCTCTATAGCGCCCTTTCTCCCGCAGCTCCGTCCTCATTGGAAGGAAGCAAGAGTGAAAGGCTGAAGTGAAATAGAGCGGGGACGAAGGCAGTGAAGAGAGAGAACGTGGGAAGAAGAGAAAAACGCAAGGGAAAAAAAGCAGCGTCGTAAAAGAGGTGACGGAGCTGTCCTCTCAATAAGAAGGGTGCCAGCGAGCCTTGCTCTCGCTTACGGCCACACCCCCTTGACCACGCCTGATCTCATCTGATCTTGAAAGCTAAACAGGGATGGGCCTGGTTAGTACTTGGATGGGAGACCGCCTGGGAATACCAGGTGCTGTAAGCTTTTATGCGCAGGAGGCGCCCTATCCCCGCTCGCTCGCTCATTCCCCTGTTCACACGTGCAGTGCGGCTTGTCCGTCTGTTTATTTCTCAGCTTTGGCGAGACACGGGTGCTTGTGTATTAGCGTGAGCGTTTTTTATTCTGATCAGGAACAGTTTTACAAGTCCGCAAAGGATCGAGGAAAGGTTTATCGCCAACTGAAAAGAGACACAGCGCTTCGGCTGTGGAGACTTGTTCGGCTGGCGTTCGGAGAGTCGCGTTTTTCAGAATTGTATTGAGATCGTTTTCCACAGAGCTCAGATGTCAAAGCACAGCAGCAGCTCTCCACAGCGATCCTCTATAGCGCCCTTTCTCCCGCAGCTCCGTCCTCATTGGAAGGAAGCAAGAGTGAAAGGCTGAAGTGAAATAGAGCAGGGACGAAGGCAGTGAAGAGAGAGAACGTGGGAAGAAGAGAAAAACGCAAGGGAAAAAGAGCAGCGTCGAAAAAGAGGTGACGGAGCTGTCCTCTCAATAAGAAGGGTGCCAGCGAACCTTGCTCTCGCTTACGGCCACACCCCCTTGAGCACGCCTGATCTCGTCTGATCTCGGAAGCTAAACAGGGATGGGCCTGGTTAGTACTTGGATGGGAGACCGCCTGGGAATACCAGGTGCTGTAAGCTTTTAAGCGCAGGAGGCGCCCTATCCCCGCTCGCTCGCTCATTCCCCTGTTCACACGTGCAGTGCGGCTTGTCCGTCTCTTTATTTGTCAGCTTTGGCGAGACACGGGTGCTTGTGTATTAGCGTGAGCGTTTTTTATTCTGATCAGGAACAGTTTTACAAGTCCGCAAAGGATCGAGGAAAGGTTTATCGCCAGCTGAAAAGAGACACAGCGCTTCGGCTGTGGAGACTTGTTCGGCTGGCGTTCGGAGAGTCGCGTTTCTCAGAATTGTATTGAGATCGTTTTCCTCAGAGCTCAGATGTCAAAGCACAGCAGCAGCTCTCCACAGCGATCCTCTATAGCGCCCTTTCTCCCGCAGCTCCGTCCTCATTGGAAGGAAGCAAGAGTGAAAGGCTGAAGTGAAATAGAGCGGGGACGAAGGCAGTGAAGAGAGAGAACGTGGGAAGAAGAGAAAAACGCAAGGGAAAAAAAGCAGCGTCGTAAAAGAGGTGACGGAGCTGTCCTCTCAATAAGAAGGGTGCCAGCGAGCCTTGCTCTCGCTTACGGCCACACCCCCTTGAGCACGCCTGATCTCGTCTGATCTCGGAAGCTAAACAGGGATGGGCCTGGTTAGTACTTGGATGGGAGACCGCCTGGGAATACCAGGTGCTGTAAGCTTTTTAGCGCAGGAGGCGCCCTATCCCCGCTCGCTCGCTCATTCCCCTGTTCATACGTGCAGTGCGGCTTGTCCGTCTGTTTATTTGTCAGCTTTGGCGAGACACGGGTGCTTGTGTATTAGCGTGAGCGTTTTTTATTCTGATCAGGAACAGTTTAACAAGTCCGCAAAGGATCGAGGAAAGGTTTATCGCCAGCTGAAAAGAGACACAGCGCTTCGGCTGTGGAGACTTGTTCGGCTGGCGTTCGGAGAGTCGCGTTTTTCAGAATTGTATTGAGATCGTTTTCCACAGAGCTCAGATGTCAAAGCACAGCAGCAGCTCTCCACAGCGATCCTCTATAGCGCCCTTTCTCCCGCAGCTCCGTCCTCATTGGAAGGAAGCAAGAGTGAAAGGCTGAAGTGAAATAGAGCGGGGACGAAGGCAGTGAAGAGAGAGAACGTGGGAAGAAGAGAAAAACGCAAGGGAAAAAAAGCAGCGTCGTAAAAGAGGTGACGGAGCTGTCCTCTCAATAAGAAGGGTGCCAGCGAGCCTTGCTCTCGCTTACGGCCACACCCCCTTGAGCACGCCTGATCTCGTCTGATCTCGGAAGCTAAACAGGGATGGGCCTGGTTAGTACTTGGATGGGAGACCGCCTGGGAATACCAGGTGCTGTAAGCTTTTAAGCGCAGGAGGCGCCCTATCCCCGCTCGCTCGCTCATTCCCCTGTTCACACGTGCAGTGCGGCTTGTCCGTCTGTTTATTTGTCAGCTTTGGCGAGACACGGGTGCTTGTGTATTAGCGTGAGCGTTTTTTATTCTGATCAGGAACAGTTTTACAAGTCCGCAAAGGATCGAGGAAAGGATTATCGCCAGCTGAAAAGAGACACAGCGCTTCGGCTGTGGAGACTTGTTCGGCTGGCGTTCGGAGAGTCGCGTTTTTCAGAATTGTATTGAGATCGTTTTCCACAGAGCTCAGATGTCAAAGCACAGCAGCAGCTCTCCACAGCGATCCTCTATAGCGCCCTTTCTCCCGCAGCTCCGTCCTCATTGGAAGGAAGCAAGAGTGAAAGGCTGAAGTGAAATAGAGCGGGGACGAAGGCAGTGAAGAGAGAGAACGTGGGAAGAAGAGAAAAACGCAAGGGAAAAAAAGCAGCGTCGTAAAAGAGGTGACGGAGCTGTCCTCTCAATAAGAAGGGTGCCAGCGAGCCTTGCTCTCGCTTACGGCCACACCCCTTTGAGCACGCCTGATCTTGTCTGATCTCGGAAGCTAAACAGGGATGGGCCTGGTTAGTACTTGGATGGGAGACCGCCTGGGAATACCAGGTGCTGTAAGCTTTTAAGCGCAGGAGGCGCCCTATCCCCGCTCGCTCGCTCATTCCCCTGTTCACACGTGCAGTGCGGCTTGTCCGTCTGTTTATTTGTCAGCTTTGGCGAGACACGGGTGCTTGTGTATTAGCGTGAGCGTTTTTTATTCTGATCAGGAACAGTTTTACAAGTCCGCAAAGGATCGAGGAAAGGTTTATCGCCAGCTGAAAAGAGACACAGCGCTTCGGCTGTGGAGACTTGTTCGGCTGGCGTTCGGAGAGTCGCGTTTTTCAGAATTGTATTGAGATCGTTTACCACAGAGCTCAGATGTCAAAGCACAGCAGCAGCTCTCCACAGCGATCCTCTATAGCGCCCTTTCTCCCGCAGCTCCGTCCTCATTGGAAGGAAGCAAGAGTGAAAGGCTGAAGTGAAATAGAGCGGGGACGAAGGCAGTGAAGAGAGAGAACGTGGGAAGAAGAGAAAAACGCAAGGGAAAAAAAGCAGCGTCGTAAAAGAGGTGACGGAGCTGTCCTCTCAATAAGAAGGGTGCCAGCGAGCTTTGCTCTCGCTTACGGCCACACCCCCTTGAGCACGCCTGATCTCGTCTGATCTCGGAAGCTAAACAGGGATGGGCCTGGTTAGTACTTGGATGGGAGACCGCCTGGGAATACCAGGTGCTGTAAGCTTTTAAGCGCAGGAGGCGCCCTATCCCCGCTCGCTCGCTCGCTCATTCCCCTGTTCACACGTGCAGTGCGGCTTGTCCGTCTGTTTATTTGTCAGCTTTGGCGAGACACGGGTGCTTGTGTATTAGCGTGAGCGTTTTTTATTCTGATCAGGAACAGTTTAACAAGTCCGCAAAGAATCGAGGGAAGGTTTATCGCCAGCTGAATAGAGACACAGCGCTTCGGCTGTGGAGACTTGTTCGGCTGGCGTTCGGAGAGTCGCATTTTTCAGAATTGTATTGAGATCGTTTTCCACAGAGCTCAGATGTCAAAGCACAGCAGCAGCTCTCCACAGCGATCCTCTATAGCGCCCTTTCTCCCGCAGCTCCGTCCTCATTGGAAGGAAGCAAGAGTGAAAGGCTGAAGTGAAATAGAGCGGGGACGAAGGCAGTGAAGAGAGAGAACGTGGGAAGAAGAGAAAAACGCAAGGGAAAAAAAGCAGCGTCGTAAAAGAGGTGACGGAGCTGTCCTCTCAATAAGAAGGGTGCCAGCGACCCTTGCTCTCGCTTACGGCCACACCCTCTTGAGCACGCCTGATCTCGTCTGATCTCGGAAGCTAAACAGGGATGGGCCTGGTTAGTACTTGGATGGGAGACCGCCTGGGAATACCAGGTGCTGTAAACTTTTAAGCGCAGGAGGCGCCCTATCCCCGCTCGCTCGCTCATTCCCCTGTTCACACGTGCAGTGCGGCTTGTCCGTCTGTTTATTTGTCAGCTTTGGCGAGACACGGGTGCTTGTGTATTAGCGTGAGCGTTTTTTATTCTGATCAGGAACAGTTTAACAAGTCCGCAAAGAATCGAGGGAAGGTTTATCGCCAGCTGAATAGAGACACAGCGCTTCGGCTGTGGAGACTTGTTCGGCTGGCGTTCGGAGAGTCGCGTTTTTCAGAATTGTATTGAGATCGTTTTCCACAGAGCTCAGATTTCAAAGCACAGCAGCAGCTCTCCACAGCGATCCTCTATAGCGCCCTTTCTCCCGCAGCTCCGTCCTCATTGGAAGGAAGCAAGAGTGAAAGGCTGAAGTGAAATAGAGCGGGGACGAAGGCAGTGAAGAGAGAGAACGTGGGAAGAAGAGAAAAACGCAAGGGAAAAAAAGCAGCGTCGTAAAAGAGGTGACGGAGCTGTCCTCTCAATAAGAAGGGTGCCAGCGAGCCTTGCTCTCGCTTACGGCCACACCCCCTTGAGCACGCCTGATCTCGTCTGATCTCGGAAGCTAAACAGGGATGGGCCTGGTTAGTACTTGGATGGGAGACCGCCTGGGAATACCAGGTGCTGCAAGCTTTTAAGCGCAGGAGGCGCCCTATCCCCGCTCGCTCGCTCATTCCCCTGTTCACACGTGCAGTGCGGCTTGTCCATCTGTTTATTTGTCAGCTTTGGCGAGACACGGGTGCTTGTGTATTAGCGTGAGCGTTTTTTATTCTGATCAGGAACAGTTTTACAAGTCCGCAAAGGATCGAGGAAAGGTTTATCGCCAGCTGAAAAGAGACACAGCGCTTCGGCTGTGGAGACTTGTTCGGCTGGCGTTCGGAGAGTCGCGTTTTTCAGAATTGTATTGAGATCGTTTTCCACAGAGCTCAGATGTCAAAGCACAGCAGCAGCTCTCCACAGCGATCCTCTATAGCGCCCTTTCTCCCGCAGCTCCGTCCTCATTGGAAGGAAGCAAGAGTGAAAGGCTGAAGTGAAATAGAGCGGGGACGAAGGCAGTGAAGAGAGAGAACGTGGGAAGAAGAGAACAACGCAAGGGAAAAAAAGCAGCGTCGTAAAAGAGGTGACGGAGCTGTCCTCTCAATAAGAAGGGTGCCAGAGAGCCTTGCTCTCGCTTACGGCCACACCCCCTTGAGCACACCTGATCTCGTCTGATCTCGGAAGCTAAACAGGGATGGGCCTGGTTAGTACTTGGATGGGAGACCGCCTGGGAATACCAGGTGCTGTAAGCTTTTAAGCGCAGGAGGCGCCCTATCCCCGCTCGCTCGCTCATTCCCCTGTTCACACGTGCAGTGCGGCTTGTCCGTCTGTTTATTTGTCAGCTTTGGCGAGACACGGGTGCTTGTGTATTAGCGTGAGCGTTTTTTATTCTGATCAGGAACAGTTTTACAAGTCCGCAAAGGATCGAAGAAAGGTTTATCGCCAGCTGAAAAGAGACACAGCGCTTCGGCTGTGGAGACTTGTTCGGCTGGCGTTCGGAGAGTCGCGTTTTTCAGAATTGTATTGAGATCGTTTTCCACAGAACTCAGATGTCAAAGCACAGCAGCAGCTCTCCACAGCGATCCTCTATAGCGCCCTTTCTCCCGCAGCTCCGTCCTCATTGGAAGGAAGCAAGAGTGAAAGGCTGAAGTGAAATAGAGCGGGGACGAAGGCAGTGAAGAGAGAGAACGTGGGAAGAAGAGAAAAACGCAAGGGAAAAAAAGCAGCGTCGTAAAAGAGGTGACGGAGCTGTCCTCTCAATAAGAAGGGTGCCAGCGAGCCTTGCTCTCGCTTACGGCCACACCCCCTTGAGCACGCCTGATCTCGTCTGATCTCGGAAGCTAAACAGGGATGGGCCTGGTTAGTACTTGGATGGGAGACCGCCTGGGAATACCAGGTGCTGTAAGCTTTTAAGCGCAGGAGGCGCCCTATCCCCGCTCGCTCGCTCATTCCCCTGTTCACACGTGCAGTGCGGCTTGTCCGTCTGTTTATTTGTCAGCTTTGGCGAGACACGGGTGCTTGTGTATTAGCGTGAGCGTTTTTTATTCTGATCAGGAACAGTTTTACAAGTCCGCAAAGGATCGAGGAAAGGTTTATCGCCAGCTGAAAAGAGACACAGCGCTTCGGCTGTGGAGACTTGTTCAGCTGGCGTTCGGAGAGTCGCGTTTTTCAGAATTGTATTGAGATCGTTTTCCACAGAGCTCAGATGTCAAAGCACAGCAGCAGCTCTCCACAGCGATCCTCTATAGCGCCCTTTCTCCCGCAGCTCCGTCCTCATTGGAAGGAAGCAAGAGTGAAAGGCTGAAGTGAAATAGAGCGGGGACGAAGGCAGTGAAGAGAGAGAACGTGGGAAGAAGAGAAAAACGCAAGGGAAAAAAAGCAGCGTCGTAAAAGAGGTGACGGAGCTGTCCTCTCAATAAGAAGGGTGCCAGCGAGCCTTGCTCTCGCTTACGGCCACACCCCCTTGAGCACGCCTGATCTCGTCTGATCTCGGAAGCTCAACAGGGATGGGCCTGGTTAGTACTTGGATGGGAGACCGCCTGGGAATACCAGGTGCTGTAAGCTTTTAAGCGCAGGAGGCGCCCTATCCCCGCTCGCTCGCTCATTCCCCTGTTCACACGTGCAGTGCGGCTTGTCCGTCTGTTTATTTGTCAGCTTTGGCGAGACACGGGTGCTTGTGTATTAGCGTGAGCGTTTTTTATTCTGATCAGGAACAGTTTTACAAGTCCGCAAAGGATCGAGGAAAGGTTTATCGCCAGCTGAAAAGAGACACAGCGCTTCGGCTGTGGAGACTTGTTCGGCTGGCGTTCGGAGAGCCGCGTTTTTCAGAATTGTATTGAGATCGTTTTCCACAGAGCTCAGATGTCAAAGCACAGCAGCAGCTCTCCACAGCGATCCTCTATAGCGCCCTTTCTCCCGCAGCTCCGTCCTCATTGGAAGGAAGCAAGAGTGAAAGGCTGAAGTGAAATAGAGCGGGGACGAAGGCAGTGAAGAGAGAGAACGTGGGAAGAAGAGAAAAACGCAAGGGAAAAAAAGCAGCGTCGTAAAAGAGGTGACGGAGCTGTCCTCTCAATAAGAAGGGTGCCAGCGAGCCTTGCTCTAGCTTACGGCCACACCCCCTTGAGCACGCCTGATCTCATCTGATCTCGGAAGCTAAACAGGGATGGGCCTGGTTAGTACTTGGATGGGAGACCGCCTGGGAATACCAGGTGCTGTAAGCTTTTAAGCGCAGGAGGCGCCCTATCCCCGCTCGCTCGCTCATTCCCCTGTTCACACGTGCAGTGCGGCTTGTCCGTCTGTTTATTTGTCAGCTTTGGCGAGACACGGGTGCTTGTGTATTAGCGTGAGCGTTTTTTATTCTGATCAGGAACAGTTTTACAAGTCCGCAAAGGATCGAGGAAAGGTTTATCGCCAGCTGAAAAGAGACACAGCGCTTCGGCTGTGGAGACTTGTTCGGCTGGCGTTCGGAGAGTCGCGTTTTTCAGAATTGTATTGAGATCGTTTTCCACAGAGCTCAGATGTCAAAGCACAGCAGCAGCTCTCCACAGCGATCCTCTATAGCGCCCTTTCTCCCGCAGCTCCATCCTCATTGGAAGGAAGCAAGTGTGAAAGGCTGAAGTGAAATAGAGCGGGGACGAAGGCAGTGAAGAGAGAGAACGTGGGAAGAAGAGAAAAACGCAAGGGAAAAAAAGCAGCGTCGTAAAAGAGGTGACGGAGCTGTCCTCTCAATAAGAAGGGTGCCAGCGAGCCCTGCTCGCGCTTACGGCCACACCCCCTTGAGCATGCCTGATCTCGTTTGATCTCGGAAGCTAAACAGGGATGGGCCTGGTTAGTACTTGGATGGGAGACCGCCTGGGAATACCAGGTGCTGTAAGCTTTTAAGCGCAGGAGGCGCCCTATCCCCTGCTCGCTCGCTCATTCCCCTGTTCACACGTGCAGTGCGGCTTGTCCGTCTGTTTATTTGTCAGCTTTGGCGAGACACGGGTGCTTGTGTATTAGCGTGAGCGTTTTTTATTCTGATCATGAACAGTTTAACAAGTCCGCAAAGGATCGAGGAAAAGTTTATCGCCAGCTGAAAAGAGACACAGCGCTTCGGCTGTGGAGACTTGTTCGGCTGGCGTTCGGAGAGTTGCGTTTTTCAGAATTGTATTGAGATCGTTTTCCACAGAGCTCAGATGTCAAAGCACAGCAGCAGCTCTCCACAGCGATCCTCTATAGCGCCCTTTCTCCCGCAGCTCCGTCCTCATTGGAAGGAAGCAAGAGTGAAAGGCTGAAGTGAAATAGAGCGGGGACGAAGGCAGTGAAGAGAGAGAACGTGGGAAGAAGAGAAAAACGCAAGGGAAAAGGAGCAGCGTCGTAAAAGAGGTGACGGAGCTGTCCTCTCAATAAGAAGGGTGCCAGCGAGCCTTGCTCTCGCTTATGGCCACACTCCCTTGAGCATCCCTGATCTCGTTTGATCTCGGAAGCTAAACAGGGATGGGCCTGGTTAGTACTTGGATGGGAGACCGCCTGGGAATACCAGGTGCTGTAACCTTTTAAGCGCAGGAGGCGCCCTATCCCCGCTCGCTCGCTCATTCCCCTGTTCACACGTGCAGTGCGGCTTGTCCGTCTGTTTATTTGTCAGCTTTGGCGAGACACGGGTGCTTGTGTATTAGCGTGAGCGTTTTTTATTCTGATCAGGAACAGTTTTACAAGTCCGCAAAGGATCGAGGAAAGGTTTATCGCCAGCTGAAAAGAGACACAGCGCTTCGGCTGTGGAGACTTGTTCGGCTGGCGTTCGGAGAGTCGCGTTTTTCAGAATTGTATTGAGATCGTTTTCCACAGAGCTCAGATGTCAAAGCACAGCAGCAGCTCTCCACAGCGATCCTCTATAGCGCCCTTCCTCCCGCAGCTCCGTCCTCATTGGAAGGAAGCAAGAGTGAAAGGCTGAAGTGAAATAGAGCGGGGACGAAGGCAGTGAAGAGAGAGAACGTGGGAAGAAGAGAAAAACGCAAGGGAAAAAAAGCAGCGTCGTAAAAGAGGTGACGGAGCTGTCCTCTCAATAAGAAGGGTGCCAGCGAGCCTTGCTCTCCCTTATGGCCACACCCCCTTGAGCACACCTGATCTCGTCTGATCTCGGAAGCTAAACAGGGATGGGCTTGGTTAGTACTTGGATGGGAGACCGCCTGGGAATACCAGGTGCTGTGAGCTTTTAAGCGCAGGAGGCGCTCTATCCCCGCTCGCTCGCTCATTCCCCTGTTCACACGTGCAGTGCGGCTTGTCCGTCTGTTTATTTGTCAGCTTTGGTGAGACACGGGTGCTTGTGTATTAGCGTGAGCGTTTTTTATTCTGATCAGGAACAGTTTTACAAGTCCGCAAAGGATCGAGGAAAGGTTTATCGCCAGCTGAAAAGAGACACAGCGCTTCGGCTGTGGAGACTTGTTCGGCTGGCGTTCGGAGAGTCGCGTTTTTTAGAATTGTATTGAGATCGTTTTCCACAGAGCTCAGATGTCAAAGCACAGCAGCAGCTCTCCACAGCGATCCTCTATAGCGCCCTTTCTCCCGCAGCTCCGTCCTCATTGGAAGGAAGCAAGAGTGAAAGGCTGAAGTGAAATAGAGCGGGGACGAAGGCAGTGAAGAGAGAGAACGTGGGAAGAAGAGAAAAACGCAAGGGAAAAAGAGCAGCGTCATAAAAGAGGTGACGGAGCTGTCCTCTCAATAAGAAGGGTGCCAGCGAGCCTTGCTCTCGCTTACGGCCACACCCCCTTGAGCACGCCTGATCTCGTCTGATCTCGGAAGCTAAACAGGGATGGGCCTGGTTAGTACTTGGATGGGAGACCGCCTGGGAATACCAGGTGCTGTTAGCTTTTAAGCGCAGGAGGCGCCCTATCCCCGCTCGCTCGCTCATTCCCCTGTTCACACGTGCAGTGCGGCTTGTCTGTCTGTTTATTTGTCAGCTTTGGCGAGACACGGGTGCTTGTGTATTAGCGTGAGCGTTTTTTATTCTGATCAGGAACAGTTTTACAAGTCCGCAAAGGATCGAAGAAAGGTTTATCGCCAGCTGAAAAGAGACACAGCGCTTCGGCTGTGGAGACATGTTCGGCTGGCGTTCGGAGAGTCGCGTTTTTCAGAATTGTATTGAGATCGTTTTCCACAGAGCTCAGATGTCAAAGCACAGCAGCAGCTCTCCACAGCGATCCTCTATAGCGCCCTTTCTCCCGCAGCTCCGTCCTCATTGGAAGGAAGCAAGAGTGAAAGGCTGAAGTGAAATAGAGCGGGGACGAAGGCAGTGAAGAGAGAGAACGTGGGAAGAAGAGAAAAACGCAAGGGAAAAAAAGCAGCGTCGTAAAAGAGGTGACGGAGCTGTCCTCTCAATAAGAAGGGTGCCAGCGAGCTTTGGTCTAGCTTACGGCCACACCCCCTTGAGCACGCCTGATCTCGTCTGATCTCGGAAGCTAAACAGGGATGGGCCTGGTTAGTACTTGGATGGGAGACCGCCTGGGAATACCAGGTGCTGTAAGCTTTTAAGCGCAGGAGGCGCCCTATCCCCGCTCGCTCGCTCATTCCCCTGTTCACACGTGCAGTGCGGCTTGTCCGTCTGTTTATTTGTCAGCTTTGGCGAGACACGGGTGCTTGTGTATTAGCGTGAGCGTTTTTTATTCTGATCAGGAACAGTTTTACAAGTCCGCAAAGGATCGAGGAAAGGTTTATCGCCAGCTGAAAAGAGACACAGCGCTTCGGCTGTGGAGACTTGTTCGGCTGGCGTTCGGAGAGTCGCGTTTTTCAGAATTGTATTGAGATCGTTTTCCACAGAGCTCAGATGTCAAAGCACAGCAGCAGCTCTCCACAGCGATCCTCTATAGTGCCCTATCTCCCGCAGCTCCGTCCTCATTGGAAGGAAGCAAGAGTGAAAGGCTGAAGTGAAATAGAGCGGGGACGAAGGCAGTGAAGAGAGAGAACGTGGGAAGAAGAGAAAAACGCAAGGGAAAAAGAGCAGCGTCGTAAAAGAGGTGACGGAGCTGTCCTCTCAATAAGAAGGGTGCCAGCGAGCCTTGCCCTCGCTTACGGCCACACCCCCTTGAGCACGCCTGATCTCGTCTGATCTCGGAAGCTAAACAGGGATGGGCCTGGTTAGTACTTGGATGGGAGACCGCCTGGGAATACCAGGTGCTGTAAGCTTTTAAGCGCGGGAGGCGCCCTATCCCCGCTCGCTCGCTCATTCCCCTGTTCACACGTGCAGTGCGGCTTGTCCGTCTGTTTATTTGTCAGCTTTGGCGAGACACGGGTGCTTGTGTATTAGCGTGAGCGTTTTTTATTCTGATCAGGAACAGTTTTACATGTCCGCAAAGGATCGAGGAAAGGTTTATCGCCAGCTGAAAAGAGACACAGCGCTTCGGCTGTGGAGACTTGTTCGGCTGGCGTTCGGAGAGTCGCGTTTTTCAGAATTGTATTGAGATCGTTTTCCACAGAGCTCAGATGTCAAAGCACAGCAGCAGCTCTCCACAGCGATCCTCTATAGCGCCCTTTCTCCCGCAGCTCCGTCCTCATTGGAAGGAAGCAAGAGTGAAAGGCTGAAGTGAAATAGAGCGGGGACGAAGGCAGTGAAGAGAGAAAACGTGGGAAGAAGAGAAAAACGCAAGGGAAAAAAAGCAGCGTCGTAAAAGAGGTGACGGAGCTGTCCTCTCAATAAGAAGGGTGCCAGCGAGCCTTGGTGTCGCTTACGGCCACACCCCCTTGAGCACGCCTGATCTCGTCTGATCTCGCAAGCTAAACAGGGATGGGCCTGGTTAGTACTTGGATGGGAGACCGCCTGGGAATACCAGGTGCTGTTAGCTTTTAAGCGCAGGAGGCGCCCTATCCCCGCTCGCTCGCTCATTCCCCTGTTCACACGTGCAGTGCGGCTTGTCCGTCTGTTTATTTGTCAGCTTTGGCGAGACACGGGTGCTTGTGTATTAGCGTGAGCGTTTTTTATTCTGATCAGGAACAGTTTTACAAGTCCGCAAAGGATCGAAGAAAGGTTTATCGCCAGCTGAAAAGAGACACAGCGCTTCGGCTGTGGAGACTTGTTCGGCTGGCGTTCGGAGAGTCGCGTTTTTCAGAATTGTATTGAGATCGTTTTCCACAGAGCTCAGATGTCAAAGCACAGCAGCAGCTCTCCACAGCGATCCTCTATAGCGCCCTTTCTCCCGCAGCTCCGTCCTCTTTGGAAGGAAGCAAGAGTGAAAGGCTGAAGTGAAATAGAGCGGGGACGAAGGCAGTGAAGAGAGAGAACGTGGGAAGAAGAGAAAAACGCAAGGGAAAAAAAGCAGCGTCGTAAAAGAGGTGACGGAGCTGTCCTCTCAATAAGAAGGGTGCCAGCGAGCCTTGCTCTCGCTTACGGCCACACCACCTTGAGCACGCCTGATCTCGTCTGATCTCGGAAGCTAAACAGGGATGGGCCTGGTTAGTACTTGGATGGGAGACCGCCTGGGAATACCAGGTGCTGTAAGCTTTTAAGCGCAGGTGGCGCCCTATCCCCGCTCGCTCGCTCATTCCCCTGTTCACACGTGCAGTGCGGCTTGTCCGTCTCTTTATTTGTCAGCTTTGGCGAGACACGGGTGCTTGTGTATTAGCGTGAGCGTTTTTTATTCTGATCAGGAACAGTTTTACAAGTCCGCAAAGGATCGAGGAAAGGTTTATCGCCAGCTGAAAAGAGACACAGCGCTTCGGCTGTGGAGACTTGTTCGGCTGGCGTTCGGAGAGTCGCGTTTTTCAGAATTGTATTGAGATCGTTTTCCACAGAGCTCAGATGTCAAAGCACAGCAGCAGCTCTCCACAGCGATCCTCTATAGCGCCCTTTCTCCCGCAGCTCCGTCCTCATTGGAAGGAAGCAAGAGTGAAAGGCTGAAGTGAAATAGAGCGGGGACGAAGGCAGTGAAGAGAGAGAACGTGGGAAGAAGAGAAAAACGCAAGGGAAAAAAAGCAGCGTCGTAAAAGAGGTGACGGAGCTGTCCTCTCAATAAGAAGGGTGCCAGCGTGCCTTGCTCTCGCTTATGGCCACACCCCCTTGAGCACGCCTGATCTCGGAAGCTAAACAGGGATGGGCTTGGTTAGTACTTGGATGAGAGACCGCCTGGGAGTACCAGGTGCTGTAAGCTTTTAAGCGCAGGAGGCGCCCTATCCCCGCTCGCTCTCTCATTCCCCTGTTCACACGTGCAGTGCGGCTTGTCCGTCTGTTTATTTGTCAGCTTTGGTGAGACACGGGTGCTTGTGTATTAGCGTGAGCGTTTTTTATTCTGATCAGGAACAGTTTTACAAGTCCGCAAAGGATCGAGGAAAGGTTTATCGCCAGCTGAAAAGAGACACAGCGCTTCGGCTGTGGAGACTTGTTCGGCTGGCGTTCGGAGAGTCGCGTTTTTCAGAATTGTATTGAGATCGTTTTCCACAGAGCTCAGATGTCAAAGCACAGCAGCAGCTCTCCACAGCGATCCTCTATAGCGCCCTTTCTCCCGCAGCTCCGTCCTCATTGGAAGAAAGCAAGAGTGAAAGGCTGAAGTGAAATAGAGCGGGGACGAAGGCAGTGAAGAGAGAGAACGTGGGAAGAAGAGAAAAACGCAAGGGAAAAAAAGCAGCGTCGTAAAAGAGGTGACGGAGCCGTCCTCTCAATAAGAAGGGTGCCAGCGAGCCTTGCTCTCGCTTATGGCCACACCCCCTTGAGCACGCCTGATCTTGTCTGATCGCGGAAGCTAAACAGGGATGGGCCTGGTTAGTACTTGGATGGGAAACCGCCTGGGAATACCAGGTGCTGTAAGCTTTTAAGCGCAGGAGGCGCCCTATCCCCGCTCGCTCGCTCATTCCCCTGTTCACACGTGCAGTGCGGCTTGTCCGTCTGTTTATTTGTCAGCTTTGGCGAGACACGGGTGCTTGTGTATTAGCGTGAGCGTTTTTTATTCTGATCAGGAACAGTTTTACAAGTCCGCAAAGGATCGAGGAAAGGTTTATCGCCAGCTGAAAAGAGACACAGCGCTTCGGCTGCGGAGACTTGTTCGGCTGGCGTTCGGAGAGTCGCGTTTTTCAGAATTGTATTGAGATCGTTTTCCACAGAGCTCAGATGTCAAAGCACAGCAGCAGCTCTCCACAGCGATCCTCTATAGCGCCCTTTCTCCCGCAGCTCCGTCCTCATTGGAAGGAAGCAAGAGTGAAAGGCTGAAGTGAAATAGAGCGGGGACGAAGGCAGTGAAGAGAGAGAACGTGGGAAGAAGAGAAAAACGCAAGGGAAAAAAAGCAGCGTCGTAAAAGAGGTGACAGAGCTGTCCTCTCAATAAGAAGGGTGCCAGCGAGCCTTGCTCTCGCTTACGGCCACACCCCCTTGAGCACGCCTGATCTCGTCTGATCTCGGAAGCTAAACAAGGATGGGCCTGGTTAGTACTTGGATGGGAGACCGCCTGGGAATACCAGGTGCTGTAAGCTTTTAAGCGCAGGAGGCGCCCTATCCCCGCTCGCTCATTCATTCCCCTGTTCACACGTGCAGTGCGGCTTGTCCGTTTGTTTATTTGTCAGCTTTGGCGAGACACGGGTGCTTGTGTATTAGCGTGAGCGTTTTTTATTCTGATCAGGAACAGTTTTACAAGTCCGCAAAGGATCGAGGAAAGGTTTATCGCCAGCTGAAAAGAGACACAGCGCTTCGGCTGCGGAGACTTGTTCGGCTGGCGTTCGGAGAGTCGCGTTTTTCAGAATTGTATTGAGATCGTTTTCCACAGAGCTCAGATGTCAAAGCACAGCAGCAGCTCTCCACAGCGATCCTAAATAGCGCCCTTTCTCCCGCTGCTCCGTCCTCATTGGAAGGAAGCAAGAGTGAAAGGCTGAAGTGAAATAGAGCGGGGACGAAGGCGGTGAAGAGAGAGAACGTGGGAAGAAGAGAAAAACGCAAGGGAAAAAAAGCAGCGTCGTAAAAGAGGTGACGGAGCTGTCCTCTCAATAAGAAGGGTGCCAGCGAGCCTTGCTCTCGCTTACGGCCACACCCCCTTGAGCACGCCTGATCTCGTCTGATCTCGGAAACTAAACAGGAATGGGCCTGGTTAGAACTCGGATAGGAGACCGCCTGGGAATACCAGGTGCTGTAAGCTTTTAAGCGCAGGAGGCGCCCTATCCCCGCTCGCTCGCTCATTCCCCTGTTCACACGTGCAGTGCGGCTTGTCCGTCTGTTTTTTTGTCAGCTTTGGCGAGACACGGGTGCTTGTGTATTAGCGTGAGCGTTTTTTATTCTGATCAGGAACAGTTTTACAAGTCCGCAAAGGATCGAGGAAAGGTTTATCGCCAGCTGAAAAGAGACACAGCGCTTCGGCTGCGGAGACTTGTTCGGCTGGCGTTCGGAGAGTCGCGTTTTTCAGAATTGTATTGAGATCGTTTTCCACAGAGCTCAGATGTCAAAGCACAGCAGCAGCTCTCCACAGCGATCCTCTATAGCGCCCTTTCTCCCGCAGCTCCGTCCTCATTGGAAGGAAGCAAGAGTGAAAGGCTGAAGTGAAATAGAGCGGGGACGAAGGCGGTGAAGAGAGAGAACGTGGGAAGAAGAGAAAAACGCAAGGGAAAAAAAGCAGCGTCGTAAAAGAGGTGACGGAGCTGTCCTCTCAATAAGAAGGGTGCCAGCGAGCCTTGCTCTCGCTTACGGCCACACCCCCTTGAGCACGCCTGATCTCGTCTGATCTCGGAAGCTAAACAAGGATGGGCCTGGTTAGTACTTGGATGGGAGACCGCCTGGGAATACCAGGTGCTGTAAGCTTTTAAGCGCAGGAGGCGCCCTATCCCCGCTCGCTCGCTCATTCCCCTGTTCACACGTGCAGTGCGGCTTGTCCGTCTGTTTATTTGTCAGCTTTGGCGAGACACGGGTGCTTGTGTATTAGCGTGAGCGTTTTTTATTCTGATCAGGAACAGTTTTACAAGTCCGCAAAGGATCGAGGAAAGGTTTATCGCCAGCTGAAAAGAGACACAGCGCTTCGGCTGCGGAGACTTGTTCGGCTGGCGTTCGGAGAGTCGCGTTTTTCAGAATTGTATTGAGATCGTTTTCCACAGAGCTCAGATGTCAAAGCACAGCAGCAGCTCTCCACAGCGATCCTCTATAGCGCCCTTTCTCCCGCAGCTCCGTCCTCATTGGAAGGAAGCAAGAGTGAAAGGCTGAAGTGAAATAGAGCGGGGACGAAGGCAGTGAAGAGAGAGAACGTGGGAAGAAGAGAAAAACGCAAGGGAAAAAAAGCAGCGTCGTAAAAGAGGTGACGGAGCCGTCCTCTCAATAAGAAGGGTGCCAGCGAGCCTTGCTCTCGCTTACGGCCACACCCCCTTGAGCACGCCTGATCTCGTCTGATCGCGGAAGCTAAACAGGGATGGGCCTGGTTAGTACTTGGATGGGAGACCGCCTGGGAATACCAGGTGCTGTAAGCTTTTAAGCGCAGGAGGCGCCCTATCCCCGCTCGCTCGCTCATTCCCCTGTTCACACGTGCAGTGCGGCTTGTCCGTCTGTTTATTTGTCAGCTTTGGCGAGACACGGGTGCTTGTGTATTAGCGTGAGCGTTTTTTATTCTGATCAGGAACAGTTTTACAAGTCCGCAAAGGATCGAGGAAAGGTTTATCGCCAGCTGAAAAGAGACACAGCGCTTCGGCTGCGGAGACTTGTTCGGCTGGCGTTCGGAGAGTCGCGTTTTTCAGAATTGTATTGAGATCGTTTTCCACAGAGCTCAGATGTCAAAGCACAGCAGCAGCTCTCCACAGCGATCCTCTATAGCGCCCTTTCTCCCGCAGCTCCGTCCTCATTGGAAGGAAGCAAGAGTGAAAGGCTGAAGTGAAATAGAGCGGGGACGAAGGCAGTGAAGAGAGAGAACGTGGGAAGAAGAGAAAAACGCAAGGGAAAAAAAGCAGCGTCGTAAAAGAGGTGACGGAGCCGTCCTCTCAATAAGAAGGGTGCCAGCGAGCCTTGCTCTCGCTTACGGCCACACCCCCTTGAGCACGCCTGATCTCGTCTGATCGCGGAAGCTAAACAGGGATGGGCCTGGTTAGTACTTGGATGGGAGACCGCCTGGGAATACCAGGTGCTGTAAGCTTTTAAGCGCAGGAGGCGCCCTATCCCCGCTCGCTCGCTCATTCCCCTGTTCACACGTGCAGTGCGGCTTGTCCGTCTGTTTATTTGTCAGCTTTGGCGAGACACGGGTGCTTGTGTATTAGCGTGAGCGTTTTTTATTCTGATCAGGAACAGTTTTACAAGTCCGCAAAGGATCGAGGAAAGGTTTATCGCCAGCTGAAAAGAGACACAGCGCTTCGGCTGCGGAGACTTGTTCGGCTGGCGTTCGGAGAGTCGCGTTTTTCAGAATTGTATTGAGATCGTTTTCCACAGAGCTCAGATGTCAAAGCACAGCAGCAGCTCTCCACAGCGATCCTCTATAGCGCCCTTTCTCCCGCAGCTCCGTCCTCATTGGAAGGAAGCAAGAGTGAAAGGCTGAAGTGAAATAGAGCGGGGACGAAGGCAGTGAAGAGAGAGAACGTGGGAAGAAGAGAAAAACGCAAGGGAAAAAAAGCAGCGTCGTAAAAGAGGTGACGGAGCCGTCCTCTCAATAAGAAGGGTGCCAGCGAGCCTTGCTCACGCTTACGGCCACACCCCCTTGAGCACGCCTGATCTCGTCTGATCGCGGAAGCTAAACAGGGATGGGCCTGGTTAGTACTTGGATGGGAGACCGCCTGGGAATACCAGGTGCTGTAAGCTTTTAAGCGCAGGAGGCGCCCTATCCCCGCTCGCTCGCTCATTCCCCTGTTCACACGTGCAGTGCGGTTTGTCCGTCTGTTTATTTGTCAGCTTTGGCGAGACACGGGTGCTTGTGTATTAGCGTGAGCGTTTTTTATTCTGATCAGGAACAGTTTTACAAGTCCGCAAAGGATCGAGGAAAGGTTTATCGCCAGCTGAAAAGAGACACAGCGCTTCGGCTGCGGAGACTTGTTCGGCTGGCGTTCGGAGAGTCGCGTTTTTCAGAATTGTATTGAGATCGTTTTCCACAGAGCTCAGATGTCAAAGCACAGCAGCAGCTCTCCACAGCGATCCTCTATAGCGCCCTTTCTCCCGCAGCTCCGTCCTCATTGGAAGGAAGCAAGAGTGAAAGGCTGAAGTGAAATAGAGCGGGGACGAAGGCAGTGAAGAGAGAGAACGTGGGAAGAAGAGAAAAACGCAAGGGAAAAAAAGCAGCGTCGTAAAAGAGGTGACGGAGCTGTCCTCTCAATAAGAAGGGTGCCAGCGAGCCTTGCTCTCGCTTACGGCCACACCCCCTTGAGCACGCCTGATCTCGTCTGATCGCGGAAGCTAAACAGGGATGGGCCTGGTTAGTACTTGGATGGGAGACCGCCTGGGAATACCAGGTGCTGTAAGCTTTTAAGCGCAGGAGGCGCCCTATCCCCGCTCGCTCGCTCATTCCCCTGTTCACACGTGCAGTGCGGCTTGTCCGTCTGTTTATTTGTCAGCTTTGGCGAGACACGGGTGCTTGTGTATTAGCGTGAGCGTTTTTTATTCTGATCAGGAACAGTTTTACAAGTCCGCAAAGGATCGAGGAAAGGTTTATCGCCAGCTGAAAAGAGACACAGCGCTTCGGCTGCGGAGACTTGTTCGGCTGGCGTTCGGAGAGTCGCGTTTTTCAGAATTGTATTGAGATCGTTTTCCACAGAGCTCAGATGTCAAAGCACAGCAGCAGCTCTCCACAGCGATCCTCTATAGCGCCCTTTCTCCCGCAGCTCCGTCCTCATTGGAAGGAAGCAAGAGTGAAAGGCTGAAGTGAAATAGAGCGGGGACGAAGGCAGTGAAGAGAGAGAACGTGGGAAGAAGAGAAAAACGCAAGGGAAAAAAAGCAGCGTCGTAAAAGAGGTGACGGAGCTGTCCTCTCAATAAGAAGGGTGCCAGCGAGCCTTGCTCTCGCTTACGGCCACACCCCCTTGAGCACGCCTGATCTCGTCTGATCTCGGAAACTAAACAAGGATGGGCCTGGTTAGTACTTGGATGGGAGACCGCCTGGGAATACCAGGTGCTGTAAGCTTTTAAGCGCAGGAGGCGCCCTATCCCCGCTCGCTCGTTCATTCCCCTGTTCACACGTGCAGTGCGGCTTGTCCGTTTGTTTATTTGTCAGCTTTGGCGAGACACGGGTGCTTGTGTATTAGCGTGAGCGTTTTTTATTCTGATCAGGAACAGTTTTACAAGTCCGCAAAGGATCGAGGAAAGGTTTATCGCCAGCTGAAAAGAGACACAGCGCTTCGGCTGCGGAGACTTGTTCGGCTGGCGTTCGGAGAGTCGCGTTTTTCAGAATTGTATTGAGATCGTTTTCCACAGAGCTCAGATGTCAAAGCACAGCAGCAGCTCTCCACAGCGATCCTCTATAGCGCCCTTTCTCCCGCTGCTCCGTCCTCATTGGAAGGAAGCAAGAGTGAAAGGCTGAAGTGAAATAGAGCGGGGACGAAGGCGGTGAAGAGAGAGAACGTGGGAAGAAGAGAAAAACGCAAGGGAAAAAAAGCAGCGTCGTAAAAGAGGTGACGGAGCTGTCCTCTCAATAAGAAGGGTGCCAGCGAGCCTTGCTCTCGCTTACGGCCACACCCCCTTGAGCACGCCTGATCTCGTCTGATCTCGGAAACTAAACAGGAATGGGCCTGGTTAGAACTCGGATAGGAGACCGCCTGGGAATACCAGGTGCTGTAAGCTTTTAAGCGCAGGAGGCGCCCTATCCCCGCTCGCTCGCTCATTCCCCTGTTCACACGTGCAGTGCGGCTTGTCCTTCTGTTTATTTGTCAGCTTTGGCGAGACACGGGTGCTTGTGTATTAGCGTGAGCGTTTTTTATTCTGATCAGGAACAGTTTTACAAGTCCGCAAAGGATCGAGGAAAGGTTTATCGCCAGCTGAAAAGAGACACAGCGCTTCGGCTGCGGAGACTTGTTCGGCTGGCGTTCGGAGAGTCGCGTTTTTCAGAATTGTATTGAGATCGTTTTCCACAGAGCTCAGATGTCAAAGCACAGCAGCAGCTCTGCACAGCGATCCTCTATAGCGCCCTTTCTCCCGCAGCTCCGTCCTCATTGGAAGGAAGCAAGAGTGAAAGGCTGAAGTGAAATAGAGCGGGGACGAAGGCGGTGAAGAGAGAGAACGTGGGAAGAAGAGAAAAACGCAAGGGAAAAAAAGCAGCGTCGTAAAAGAGGTGACGGAGCCGTCCTCTCAATAAGAAGGGTGCCAGCGAGCTTTGCTCTCGCTTATGGCCACACCCCCTTGAGCACGCCTGATCTCGTCTGATCGTGGAAGCTAAACAAGAATGGGCCTGGTTAGTACTTGGATGGGAGACCGCCTGGGAATACCAGGTGCTGTAAGCTTTTAAGCGCAGGAGGCGCCCTATCCCCGCTCGCTCGCTCATTCCCCTGTTCACACGTGCAGTGCGGCTTGTCCGTCTGTTTATTTGTCAGCTTTGGCGAGACACGGGTGCTTGTGTATTAGCGTGAGCGTTTTTTATTCTGATCAGGAACAGTTTTACAAGTCCGCAAAGGATCGAGGAAAGGTTTATCGCCAGCTGAAAAGAGACACAGCGCTTCGGCTGCGGAGACTTGTTCGGCTGGCGTTCGGAGAGTCGCGTTTTTCAGAATTGTATTGAGATCGTTTTCCACAGAGCTCAGATGTCAAAGCACAGCAGCAGCTCTCCACAGCGATCCTCTATAGCGCCCTTTCTCCCGCAGCTCCGTCCTCATTGGAAGGAAGCAAGAGTGAAAGGCTGAAGTGAAATAGAGCGGGGACGAAGGCAGTGAAGAGAGAGAACGTGGGAAGAAGAGAAAAACGCAAGGGAAAAAAAGCAGCGTCGTAAAAGAGGTGACGGAGCTGTCCTCTCAATAAGAAGGGTGCCAGCGAGCCTTGCTCTCGCTTACGGCCACACCCCCTTGAGCACGCCTGATCTCGTCTGATCTCGGAAGCTAAACAAGGATGGGCCTGGTTAGTACTTGGATGGGAGACCGCCTGGGAATACCAGGTGCTGTAAGCTTTTAAGCGCAGGAGGCGCCCTATCCCCGCTCGCTCGTTCATTCCCCTGTTCACACGTGCAGTGCGGCTTGTCCGTTTGTTTATTTGTCAGCTTTGGCGAGACACGGGTGCTTGTGTATTAGCGTGAGCGTTTTTTATTCTGATCAGGAACAGTTTTACAAGTCCGCAAAGGATCGAGGAAAGGTTTATCGCCAGCTGAAAAGAGACACAGCGCTTCGGCTGCGGAGACTTGTTCGGCTGGCGTTCGGAGAGTCGCGTTTTTCAGAATTGTATTGAGATCGTTTTCCACAGAGCTCAGATGTCAAAGCACAGCAGCAGCTCTCCACAGCGATCCTCTATAGCGCCCTTTCTCCCGCTGCTCCGTCCTCATTGGAAGGAAGCAAGAGTGAAAGGCTGAAGTGAAATAGAGCGGGGACGAAGGCGGTGAAGAGAGAGAACGTGGGAAGAAGAGAAAAACGCAAGGGAAAAAAAGCAGCGTCGTAAAAGAGGTGACGGAGCTGTCCTCTCAATAAGAAGGGTGCCAGCGAGCCTTGCTCTCGCTTACGGCCACACCCCCTTGAGCACGCCTGATCTCGTCTGATCGTGGAAGCTAAACAAGAATGGGCCTGGTTAGTACTTGGATGGGAGACCGCCTGGGAATACCAGGTGCTGTAAGCTTTTAAGCGCAGGAGGCGCCCTATCCCCGCTCGCTCGCTCATTCCCCTGTTCACACGTGCAGTGCGGCTTGTCCGTCTGTTTATTTGTCAGCTTTGGCGAGACACGGGTGCTTGTGTATTAGCGTGAGCGTTTTTTATTCTGATCAGGAACAGTTTTACAAGTCCGCAAAGGATCGAGGAAAGGTTTATCGCCAGCTGAAAAGAGACACAGCGCTTCGGCTGCGGAGACTTGTTCGGCTGGCGTTCGGAGAGTCGCGTTTTTCAGAATTGTATTGAGATCGTTTTCCACAGAGCTCAGATGTCAAAGCACAGCAGCAGCTCTCCACAGCGATCCTCTATAGCGCCCTTTCTCCCGCAGCTCCGTCCTCATTGGAAGGAAGCAAGAGTGAAAGGCTGAAGTGAAATAGAGCGGGGACGAAGGCAGTGAAGAGAGAGAACGTGGGAAGAAGAGAAAAACGCAAGGGAAAAAAAGCAGCGTCGTAAAAGAGGTGACGGAGCTGTCCTCTCAATAAGAAGGGTGCCAGCGAGCCTTGCTCTCGCTTACGGCCACACCCCCTTGAGCACGCCTGATCTCGTCTGATCTCGGAAGCTAAACAAGGATGGGCCTGGTTAGTACTTGGATGGGAGACCGCCTGGGAATACCAGGTGCTGTAAGCTTTTAAGCGCAGGAGGCGCCCTATCCCCGCTCGCTCGTTCATTCCCCTGTTCACACGTGCAGTGCGGCTTGTCCGTTTGTTTATTTGTCAGCTTTGGCGAGACACGGGTGCTTGTGTATTAGCGTGAGCGTTTTTTATTCTGATCAGGAACAGTTTTACAAGTCCGCAAAGGATCGAGGAAAGGTTTATCGCCAGCTGAAAAGAGACACAGCGCTTCGGCTGCGGAGACTTGTTCGGCTGGCGTTCGGAGAGTCGCGTTTTTCAGAATTGTATTGAGATCGTTTTCCACAGAGCTCAGATGTCAAAGCACAGCAGCAGCTCTCCACAGCGATCCTCTATAGCGCCCTTTCTCCCGCTGCTCCGTCCTCATTGGAAGGAAGCAAGAGTGAAAGGCTGAAGTGAAATAGAGCGGGGACGAAGGCGGTGAAGAGAGAGAACGTGGGAAGAAGAGAAAAACGCAAGGGAAAAAAAGCAGCGTCGTAAAAGAGGTGACGGAGCTGTCCTCTCAATAAGAAGGGTGCCAGCGAGCCTTGCTCTCGCTTACGGCCACACCCCCTTGAGCACGCCTGATCTCGTCTGATCTCGGAAACTAAACAGGAATGGGCCTGGTTAGAACTCGGATAGGAGACCGCCTGGGAATACCAGGTGCTGTAAGCTTTTAAGCGCAGGAGGCGCCCTATCCCCGCTCGCTCGCTCATTCCCCTGTTCACACGTGCAGTGCGGCTTGTCCGTCTGTTTATTTGTCAGCTTTGGCGAGACACGGGTGCTTGTGTATTAGCGTGAGCGTTTTTTATTCTGATCAGGAACAGTTTTACAAGTCCGCAAAGGATCGAGGAAAGGTTTATCGCCAGCTGAAAAGAGACACAGCGCTTCGGCTGCGGAGACTTGTTCGGCTGGCGTTCGGAGAGTCGCGTTTTTCAGAATTGTATTGAGATCGTTTTCCACAGAGCTCAGATGTCAAAGCACAGCAGCAGCTCTCCACAGCGATCCTCTATAGCGCCCTTTCTCCCGCAGCTCCGTCCTCATTGGAAGGAAGCAAGAGTGAAAGGCTGAAGTGAAATAGAGCGGGGACGAAGGCAGTGAAGAGAGAGAACGTGGGAAGAAGAGAAAAACGCAAGGGAAAAAAAGCAGCGTCGTAAAAGAGGTGACGGAGCCGTCCTCTCAATAAGAAGGGTGCCAGCGAGCCTTGCTCTCGCTTACGGCCACACCCCCTTGAGCACGCCTGATCTCGTCTGATCGCGGAAGCTAAACAGGGATGGGCCTGGTTAGTACTTGGATGGGAGACCGCCTGGGAATACCAGGTGCTGTAAGCTTTTAAGCGCAGGAGGCGCCCTATCCCCGCTCGCTCGCTCATTCCCCTGTTCACACGTGCAGTGCGGCTTGTCCGTCTGTTTATTTGTCAGCTTTGGCGAGACACGGGTGCTTGTGTATTAGCGTGAGCGTTTTTTATTCTGATCAGGAACAGTTTTACAAGTCCGCAAAGGATCGAGGAAAGGTTTATCGCCAGCTGAAAAGAGACACAGCGCTTCGGCTGCGGAGACTTGTTCGGCTGGCGTTCGGAGAGTCGCGTTTTTCAGAATTGTATTGAGATCGTTTTCCACAGAGCTCAGATGTCAAAGCACAGCAGCAGCTCTCCACAGCGATCCTCTATAGCGCCCTTTCTCCCGCAGCTCCGTCCTCATTGGAAGGAAGCAAGAGTGAAAGGCTGAAGTGAAATAGAGCGGGGACGAAGGCAGTGAAGAGAGAGAACGTGGGAAGAAGAGAAAAACGCAAGGGAAAAAAAGCAGCGTCGTAAAAGAGGTGACGGAGCTGTCCTCTCAATAAGAAGGGTGCCAGCGAGCCTTGCTCTCGCTTACGGCCACACCCCCTTGAGCACGCCTGATCTCGTCTGATCTCGGAAGCTAAACAAGGATGGGCCTGGTTAGTACTTGGATGGGAGACCGCCTGGGAATACCAGGTGCTGTAAGCTTTTAAGCGCAGGAGGCGCCCTATCCCCGCTCGCTCGTTCATTCCCCTGTTCACACGTGCAGTGCGGCTTGTCCGTTTGTTTATTTGTCAGCTTTGGCGAGACACGGGTGCTTGTGTATTAGCGTGAGCGTTTTTTATTCTGATCAGGAACAGTTTTACAAGTCCGCAAAGGATCGAGGAAAGGTTTATCGCCAGCTGAAAAGAGACACAGCGCTTCGGCTGCGGAGACTTGTTCGGCTGGCGTTCGGAGAGTCGCGTTTTTCAGAATTGTATTGAGATCGTTTTCCACAGAGCTCAGATGTCAAAGCACAGCAGCAGCTCTCCACAGCGATCCTCTATAGCGCCCTTTCTCCAGCTGCTCCGTCCTCATTGGAAGGAAGCAAGAGTGAAAGGCTGAAGTGAAATAGAGCGGGGACGAAGGCGGTGAAGAGAGAGAACGTGGGAAGAAGAGAAAAACGCAAGGGAAAAAAAGCAGCGTCGTAAAAGAGGTGACGGAGCTGTCCTCTCAATAAGAAGGGTGCCAGCGAGCCTTGCTCTCGCTTACGGCCACACCCCCTTGAGCACGCCTGATCTCGTCTGATCTCGGAAACTAAACAGGAATGGGCCTGGTTAGAACTCGGATAGGAGACCGCCTGGGAATACCAGGTGCTGTAAGCTTTTAAGCGCAGGAGGCGCCCTATCCCCGCTCGCTCGCTCATTCCCCTGTTCACACGTGCAGTGCGGCTTGTCCGTCTGTTTATTTGTCAGCTTTGGCGAGACACGGGTGCTTGTGTATTAGCGTGAGCGTTTTTTATTCTGATCAGGAACAGTTTTACAAGTCCGCAAAGGATCGAGGAAAGGTTTATCGCCAGCTGAAAAGAGACACAGCGCTTCGGCTGCGGAGACTTGTTCGGCTGGCGTTCGGAGAGTCGCGTTTTTCAGAATTGTATTGAGATCGTTTTCCACAGAGCTCAGATGTCAAAGCACAGCAGCAGCTCTGCACAGCGATCCTCTATAGCGCCCTTTCTCCCGCAGCTCCGTCCTCATTGGAAGGAAGCAAGAGTGAAAGGCTGAAGTGAAATAGAGCGGGGACGAAGGCGGTGAAGAGAGAGAACGTGGGAAGAAGAGAAAAACGCAAGGGAAAAAAAGCAGCGTCGTAAAAGAGGTGACGGAGCTGTCCTCTCAATAAGAAGGGTGCCAGCGAGCCTTGCTCTCGCTTATGGCCACACCCCCTTGAGCACGCCTGATCTCGTCTGATCTCGGAAGCTAAACAAGGATGGGCCTGGTTAGTACTTGGATGGGAGACCGCCTGGGAATACCAGGTGCTGTAAGCTTTTAAGCGCAGGAGGCGCCCTATCCCCGCTCGCTCGCTCATTCCCCTGTTCACACGTGCAGTGCGGCTTGTCCGTCTGTTTATTTGTCAGCTTTGGCGAGACACGGGTGCTTGTGTATTAGCGTGAGCGTTTTTTATTCTGATCAGGAACAGTTTTACAAGTCCGCAAAGGATCGAGGAAAGGTTTATCGCCAGCTGAAAAGAGACACAGCGCTTCGGCTGCGGAGACTTGTTCGGCTGGCGTTCGGAGAGTCGCGTTTTTCAGAATTGTATTGAGATCGTTTTCCACAGAGCTCAGATGTCAAAGCACAGCAGCAGCTCTCCACAGCGATCCTCTATAGCGCCCTTTCTCCCGCTGCTCCGTCCTCATTGGAAGGAAGCAAGAGTGAAAGGCTGAAGTGAAATAGAGCGGGGACGAAGGCGGTGAAGAGAGAGAACGTGGGAAGAAGAGAAAAACGCAAGGGAAAAAAAGCAGCGTCGTAAAAGAGGTGACGGAGCTGTCCTCTCAATAAGAAGGGTGCCAGCGAGCCTTGCTCTCGCTTATGGCCACACCCCCTTGAGCACGCCTGATCTCGTCTGATCTCGGAAACTAAACAGGAATGGGCCTGGTTAGAACTCGGATAGGAGACCGCCTGGGAATACCAGGTGCTGTAAGCTTTTAAGCGCAGGAGGCGCCCTATCCCCGCTCGCTCGCTCATTCCCCTGTTCACACGTGCAGTGCGGCTTGTCCGTCTGTTTATTTGTCAGCTTTGGCGAGACACGGGTGCTTGTGTATTAGCGTGAGCGTTTTTTATTCTGATCAGGAACAGTTTTACAAGTCCGCAAAGGATCGAGGAAAGGTTTATCGCCAGCTGAAAAGAGACACAGCGCTTCGGCTGCGGAGACTTGTTCGGCTGGCGTTCGGAGAGTCGCGTTTTTCAGAATTGTATTGAGATCGTTTTCCACAGAGCTCAGATGTCAAAGCACAGCAGCAGCTCTCCACAGCGATCCTCTATAGCGCCCTTTCTCCCGCAGCTCCGTCCTCATTGGAAGGAAGCAAGAGTGAAAGGCTGAAGTGAAATAGAGCGGGGACGAAGGCAGTGAAGAGAGAGAACGTGGGAAGAAGAGAAAAACGCAAGGGAAAAAAAGCAGCGTCGTAAAAGAGGTGACGGAGCCGTCCTCTCAATAAGAAGGGTGCCAGCGAGCCTTGCTCTCGCTTACGGCCACACCCCCTTGAGCACGCCTGATCTCGTCTGATCGCGGAAGCTAAACAGGGATGGGCCTGGTTAGTACTTGGATGGGAGACCGCCTGGGAATACCAGGTGCTGTAAGCTTTTAAGCGCAGGAGGCGCCCTATCCCCGCTCGCTCGCTCATTCCCCTGTTCACACGTGCAGTGCGGCTTGTCCGTCTGTTTATTTGTCAGCTTTGGCGAGACACGGGTGCTTGTGTATTAGCGTGAGCGTTTTTTATTCTGATCAGGAACAGTTTTACAAGTCCGCAAAGGATCGAGGAAAGGTTTATCGCCAGCTGAAAAGAGACACAGCGCTTCGGCTGCGGAGACTTGTTCGGCTGGCGTTCGGAGAGTCGCGTTTTTCAGAATTGTATTGAGATCGTTTTCCACAGAGCTCAGATGTCAAAGCACAGCAGCAGCTCTCCACAGCGATCCTCTATAGCGCCCTTTCTCCCGCAGCTCCGTCCTCATTGGAAGGAAGCAAGAGTGAAAGGCTGAAGTGAAATAGAGCGGGGACGAAGGCAGTGAAGAGAGAGAACGTGGGAAGAAGAGAAAAACGCAAGGGAAAAAAAGCAGCGTCGTAAAAGAGGTGACGGAGCTGTCCTCTCAATAAGAAGGGTGCCAGCGAGCCTTGCTCTCGCTTACGGCCACACCCCCTTGAGCACGCCTGATCTCGTCTGATCTCGGAAGCTAAACAAGGATGGGCCTGGTTAGTACTTGGATGGGAGACCGCCTGGGAATACCAGGTGCTGTAAGCTTTTAAGCGCAGGAGGCGCCCTATCCCCGCTCGCTCGTTCATTCCCCTGTTCACACGTGCAGTGCGGCTTGTCCGTTTGTTTATTTGTCAGCTTTGGCGAGACACGGGTGCTTGTGTATTAGCGTGAGCGTTTTTTATTCTGATCAGGAACAGTTTTACAAGTCCGCAAAGGATCGAGGAAAGGTTTATCGCCAGCTGAAAAGAGACACAGCGCTTCGGCTGCGGAGACTTGTTCGGCTGGCGTTCGGAGAGTCGCGTTTTTCAGAATTGTATTGAGATCGTTTTCCACAGAGCTCAGATGTCAAAGCACAGCAGCAGCTCTCCACAGCGATCCTCTATAGCGCCCTTTCTCCCGCTGCTCCGTCCTCATTGGAAGGAAGCAAGAGTGAAAGGCTGAAGTGAAATAGAGCGGGGACGAAGGCGGTGAAGAGAGAGAACGTGGGAAGAAGAGAAAAACGCAAGGGAAAAAAAGCAGCGTCGTAAAAGAGGTGACGGAGCTGTCCTCTCAATAAGAAGGGTGCCAGCGAGCCTTGCTCTCGCTTACGGCCACACCCCCTTGAGCACGCCTGATCTCGTCTGATCTCGGAAACTAAACAGGAATGGGCCTGGTTAGAACTCGGATAGGAGACCGCCTGGGAATACCAGGTGCTGTAAGCTTTTAAGCGCAGGAGGCGCCCTATCCCCGCTCGCTCGCTCATTCCCCTGTTCACACGTGCAGTGCGGCTTGTCCGTCTGTTTATTTGTCAGCTTTGGCGAGACACGGGTGCTTGTGTATTAGCGTGAGCGTTTTTTATTCTGATCAGGAACAGTTTTACAAGTCCGCAAAGGATCGAGGAAAGGTTTATCGCCAGCTGAAAAGAGACACAGCGCTTCGGCTGCGGAGACTTGTTCGGCTGGCGTTCGGAGAGTCGCGTTTTTCAGAATTGTATTGAGATCGTTTTCCACAGAGCTCAGATGTCAAAGCACAGCAGCAGCTCTGCACAGCGATCCTCTATAGCGCCCTTTCTCCCGCAGCTCCGTCCTCATTGGAAGGAAGCAAGAGTGAAAGGCTGAAGTGAAATAGAGCGGGGACGAAGGCGGTGAAGAGAGAGAACGTGGGAAGAAGAGAAAAACGCAAGGGAAAAAAAGCAGCGTCGTAAAAGAGGTGACGGAGCTGTCCTCTCAATAAGAAGGGTGCCAGCGAGCCTTGCTCTCGCTTATGGCCACACCCCCTTGAGCACGCCTGATCTCGTCTGATCTCGGAAGCTAAACAAGGATGGGCCTGGTTAGTACTTGGATGGGAGACCGCCTGGGAATACCAGGTGCTATAAGCTTTTAAGCGCAGGAGGCGCCCTATCCCCGCTCGCTCGCTCATTCCCCTGTTCACACGTGCAGTGCGGCTTGTCCGTCTGTTTATTTGTCAGCTTTGGCGAGACACGGGTGCTTGTGTATTAGCGTGAGCGTTTTTTATTCTGATCAGGAACAGTTTTACAAGTCCGCAAAGGATCGAGGAAAGGTTTATCGCCAGCTGAAAAGAGACACAGCGCTTCGGCTGCGGAGACTTGTTCGGCTGGCGTTCGGAGAGTCGCGTTTTTCAGAATTGTATTGAGATCGTTTTCCACAGAGCTCAGATGTCAAAGCACAGCAGCAGCTCTCCACAGCGATCCTCTATAGCGCCCTTTCTCCCGCAGCTCCGTCCTCATTGGAAGGAAGCAAGAGTGAAAGGCTGAAGTGAAATAGAGCGGGGACGAAGGCAGTGAAGAGAGAGAACGTGGGAAGAAGAGAAAAACGCAAGGGAAAAAAAGCAGCGTCGTAAAAGAGGTGACGGAGCTGTCCTCTCAATAAGAAGGGTGCCAGCGAGCCTTGCTCTCGCTTACGGCCACACCCCCTTGAGCACGCCTGATCTCGTCTGATCTCGGAAGCTAAACAAGGATGGGCCTGGTTAGTACTTGGATGGGAGACCGCCTGGGAATACCAGGTGCTGTAAGCTTTTAAGCGCAGGAGGCGCCCTATCCCCGCTCGCTCGTTCATTCCCCTGTTCACACGTGCAGTGCGGCTTGTCCGTTTGTTTATTTGTCAGCTTTGGCGAGACACGGGTGCTTGTGTATTAGCGTGAGCGTTTTTTATTCTGATCAGGAACAGTTTTACAAGTCCGCAAAGGATCGAGGAAAGGTTTATCGCCAGCTGAAAAGAGACACAGCGCTTCGGCTGCGGAGACTTGTTCGGCTGGCGTTCGGAGAGTCGCGTTTTTCAGAATTGTATTGAGATCGTTTTCCACAGAGCTCAGATGTCAAAGCACAGCAGCAGCTCTCCACAGCGATCCTCTATAGCGCCCTTTCTCCCGCTGCTCCGTCCTCATTGGAAGGAAGCAAGAGTGAAAGGCTGAAGTGAAATAGAGCGGGGACGAAGGCGGTGAAGAGAGAGAACGTGGGAAGAAGAGAAAAACGCAAGGGAAAAAAAGCAGCGTCGTAAAAGAGGTGACGGAGCTGTCCTCTCAATAAGAAGGGTGCCAGCGAGCCTTGCTCTCGCTTACGGCCACACCCCCTTGAGCACGCCTGATCTCGTCTGATCTCGGAAACTAAACAGGAATGGGCCTGGTTAGAACTCGGATAGGAGACCGCCTGGGAATACCAGGTGCTGTAAGCTTTTAAGCGCAGGAGGCGCCCTATCCCCGCTCGCTCGCTCATTCCCCTGTTCACACGTGCAGTGCGGCTTGTCCGTCTGTTTATTTGTCAGCTTTGGCGAGACACGGGTGCTTGTGTATTAGCGTGAGCGTTTTTTATTCTGATCAGGAACAGTTTTACAAGTCCGCAAAGGATCGAGGAAAGGTTTATCGCCAGCTGAAAAGAGACACAGCGCTTCGGCTGCGGAGACTTGTTCGGCTGGCGTTCGGAGAGTCGCGTTTTTCAGAATTGTATTGAGATCGTTTTCCACAGAGCTCAGATGTCAAAGCACAGCAGCAGCTCTCCACAGCGATCCTCTATAGCGCCCTTTCTCCCGCAGCTCCGTCCTCATTGGAAGGAAGCAAGAGTGAAAGGCTGAAGTGAAATAGAGCGGGGACGAAGGCGGTGAAGAGAGAGAACGTGGGAAGAAGAGAAAAACGCAAGGGAAAAAAAGCAGCGTCGTAAAAGAGGTGACGGAGCTGTCCTCTCAATAAGAAGGGTGCCAGCGAGCCTTGCTCTCGCTTACGGCCACACCCCCTTGAGCACGCCTGATCTCGTCTGATCTCGGAAGCTAAACAAGGATGGGCCTGGTTAGTACTTGGATGGGAGACCGCCTGGGAATACCAGGTGCTGTAAGCTTTTAAGCGCAGGAGGCGCCCTATCCCCGCTCGCTCGCTCATTCCCCTGTTCACACGTGCAGTGCGGCTTGTCCGTCTGTTTATTTGTCAGCTTTGGCGAGACACGGGTGCTTGTGTATTAGCGTGAGCGTTTTTTATTCTGATCAGGAACAGTTTTACAAGTCCGCAAAGGATCGAGGAAAGGTTTATCGCCAGCTGAAAAGAGACACAGCGCTTCGGCTGCGGAGACTTGTTCGGCTGGCGTTCGGAGAGTCGCGTTTTTCAGAATTGTATTGAGATCGTTTTCCACAGAGCTCAGATGTCAAAGCACAGCAGCAGCTCTCCACAGCGATCCTCTATAGCGCCCTTTCTCCCGCAGCTCCGTCCTCATTGGAAGGAAGCAAGAGTGAAAGGCTGAAGTGAAATAGAGCGGGGACGAAGGCAGTGAAGAGAGAGAACGTGGGAAGAAGAGAAAAACGCAAGGGAAAAAAAGCAGCGTCGTAAAAGAGGTGACGGAGCCGTCCTCTCAATAAGAAGGGTGCCAGCGAGCCTTGCTCTCGCTTACGGCCACACCCCCTTGAGCACGCCTGATCTCGTCTGATCGCGGAAGCTAAACAGGGATGGGCCTGGTTAGTACTTGGATGGGAGACCGCCTGGGAATACCAGGTGCTGTAAGCTTTTAAGCGCAGGAGGCGCCCTATCCCCGCTCGCTCGCTCATTCCCCTGTTCACACGTGCAGTGCGGCTTGTCCGTCTGTTTATTTGTCAGCTTTGGCGAGACACGGGTGCTTGTGTATTAGCGTGAGCGTTTTTTATTCTGATCAGGAACAGTTTTACAAGTCCGCAAAGGATCGAGGAAAGGTTTATCGCCAGCTGAAAAGAGACACAGCGCTTCGGCTGCGGAGACTTGTTCGGCTGGCGTTCGGAGAGTCGCGTTTTTCAGAATTGTATTGAGATCGTTTTCCACAGAGCTCAGATGTCAAAGCACAGCAGCAGCTCTCCACAGCGATCCTCTATAGCGCCCTTTCTCCCGCAGCTCCGTCCTCATTGGAAGGAATTAAGAGTGAAAGGCTGAAGTGAAATAATGCGGGGACGAAGGCAGTGAAGAGAGAGAACGTGGGAAGAAGAGAAAAACGCAAGGGAAAAAAAGCAGCGTCGTAAAAGAGGTGACGGAGCTGTCCTCTCAATAAGAAGGGTGCCAGCGAGCCTTGCTCTCGCTTACGGCCACACCCCCTTGAGCACGCCTGATCTCGTCTGATCTCGGAAGCTAAACAAGGATGGGCCTGGTTAGTACTTGGATGGGAGACCGCCTGGGAATACCAGGTGCTGTAAGCTTTTAAGCGCAGGAGGCGCCCTATCCCCGCTCGCTCGTTCATTCCCCTGTTCACACGTGCAGTGCGGCTTGTCCGTCTGTTTATTTGTCAGCTTTGGCGAGACACGGGTGCTTGTGTATTAGCGTGAGCGTTTTTTATTCTGATCAGGAACAGTTTTACAAGTCCGCAAAGGATCGAGGAAAGGTTTATCGCCAGCTGAAAAGAGACACAGCGCTTCGGCTGCGGAGACTTGTTCGGCTGGCGTTCGGAGAGTCGCGTTTTTCAGAATTGTATTGACATCGTTTTCCACAGAGCTCAGATGTCAAAGCACAGCAGCAGCTCTCCACAGCGATCCTCTATAGCGCCCTTTCTCCCGCAGCTCCGTCCTCATTGGAAGGAAGCAAGAGTGAAAGGCTGAAGTGAAATAGAGCGGGGACGAAGGCGGTGAAGAGAGAGAACGTGGGAAGAAGAGAAAAACGCAAGGGAAAAAAAGCAGCGTCGTAAAAGAGGTGACGGAGCTGTCCTCTCAATAAGAAGGGTGCCAGCGAGCCTTGCTCTTGCTTATGGCCACACCCCCTTGAGCACGCCTGATCTCGTCTGATCTCGGAAGCTAAACAAGGATGGGCCTGGTTAGTACTTGGATGGGAGACCGCCTGGGAATACCAGGTGCTGTAAGCTTTTAAGCGCAGGAGGCGCCCTATCCCCGCTCGCTCGCTCATTCCCCTGTTCACACGTGCAGTGCGGCTTGTCCGTCTGTTTATTTGTCAGCTTTGGCGAGACACGGGTGCTTGTGTATTAGCGTGAGCGTTTTTTATTCTGATCAGGAACAGTTTTACAAGTCCGCAAAGGATCGAGGAAAGGTTTATCGCCAGCTGAAAAGAGACACAGCGCTTCGGCTGCGGAGACTTGTTCGGCTGGCGTTCGGAGAGTCGCGTTTTTCAGAATTGTATTGAGATCGTTTTCCACAGAGCTCAGATGTCAAAGCACAGCAGCAGCTCTCCACAGCGATCCTCTATAGCGCCCTTTCTCCCGCAGCTCCGTCCTCATTGGAAGGAAGCAAGAGTGAAAGGCTGAAGTGAAATAGAGCGGGGACGAAGGCAGTGAAGAGAGAGAACGTGGGAAGAAGAGAAAAACGCAAGGGAAAAAAAGCAGCGTCGTAAAAGAGGTGACGGAGCCGTCCTCTCAATAAGAAGGGTGCCAGCGAGCCTTGCTCTCGCTTATGGCCACACCCCCTTGAGCACGCCTGATCTCGTCTGATCGTGGAAGCTAAACAGGGATGGGCCTGGTTAGTACTTGGATGGGAGACCGCCTGGGAATACCAGGTGCTGTAAGCTTTTAAGCGCAGGAGGCGCCCTATCCCCGCTCGCTCGTTCATTCCCCTGTTCACACGTGCAGTGCGGCTTGTCCGTTTGTTTATTTGTCAGCTTTGGCGAGACACGGGTGCTTGTGTATTAGCGTGAGCGTTTTTTATTCTGATCAGGAACAGTTTTACAAGTCCGCAAAGGATCGAGGAAAGGTTTATCGCCAGCTGAAAAGAGACACAGCGCTTCGGCTGCGGAGACTTGTTCGGCTGGCGTTCGGAGAGTCGCGTTTTTCAGAATTGTATTGAGATCGTTTTCCACAGAGCTCAGATGTCAAAGCACAGCAGCAGCTCTCCACAGCGATCCTCTATAGCGCCCTTTCTCCCGCTGCTCCGTCCTCATTGGAAGGAAGCAAGAGTGAAAGGCTGAAGTGAAATAGAGCGGGGACGAAGGCGGTGAAGAGAGAGAACGTGGGAAGAAGAGAAAAACGCAAGGGAAAAAAAGCAGCGTCGTAAAAGAGGTGACGGAGCTGTCCTCTCAATAAGAAGGGTGCCAGCGAGCCTTGCTCTCGCTTACGGCCACACCCCCTTGAGCACGCCTGATCTCGTCTGATCTCGGAAACTAAACAGGAATGGGCCTGGTTAGAACTCGGATAGGAGACCGCCTGGGAATACCAGGTGCTGTAAGCTTTTAAGCGCAGGAGGCGCCCTATCCCCGCTCGCTCGCTCATTCCCCTGTTCACACGTGCAGTGCGGCTTGTCCGTCTGTTTATTTGTCAGCTTTGGCGAGACACGGGTGCTTGTGTATTAGCGTGAGCGTTTTTTATTCTGATCAGGAACAGTTTTACAAGTCCGCAAAGGATCGAGGAAAGGTTTATCGCCAGCTGAAAAGAGACACAGCGCTTCGGCTGCGGAGACTTGTTCGGCTGGCGTTCGGAGAGTCGCGTTTTTCAGAATTGTATTGACATCGTTTTCCACAGAGCTCAGATGTCAAAGCACAGCAGCAGCTCTCCACAGCGATCCTCTATAGCGCCCTTTCTCCCGCAGCTCCGTCCTCATTGGAAGGAAGCAAGAGTGAAAGGCTGAAGTGAAATAGAGCGGGGACGAAGGCAGTGAAGAGAGAGAACGTGGGAAGAAGAGAAAAACGCAAGGGAAAAAAAGCAGCGTCGTAAAAGAGGTGACGGAGCTGTCCTCTCAATAAGAAGGGTGCCAGCGAGCCTTGCTCTCGCTTACGGCCACACCCCCTTGAGCACGCCTGATCTCGTCTGATCTCGGAAACTAAACAGGAATGGGCCTGGTTAGAACTCGGATAGGAGACCGCCTGGGAATACCAGGTGCTGTAAGCTTTTAAGCGCAGGAGGCGCCCTATCCCCGCTCGCTCGCTCATTCCCCTGTTCACACGTGCAGTGCGGCTTGTCCGTCTGTTTATTTGTCAGCTTTGGCGAGACACGGGTGCTTGTGTATTAGCGTGAGCGTTTTTTATTCTGATCAGGAACAGTTTTACAAGTCCGCAAAGGATCGAGGAAAGGTTTATCGCCAGCTGAAAAGAGACACAGCGCTTCGGCTGCGGAGACTTGTTCGGCTGGCGTTCGGAGAGTCGCGTTTTTCAGAATTGTATTGAGATCGTTTTCCACAGAGCTCAGATGTCAAAGCACAGCAGCAGCTCTCCACAGCGATCCTCTATAGCGCCCTTTCTCCCGCAGCTCCGTCCTCATTGGAAGGAATTAAGAGTGAAAGGCTGAAGTGAAATAATGCGGGGACGAAGGCAGTGAAGAGAGAGAACGTGGGAAGAAGAGAAAAACGCAAGGGAAAAAAAGCAGCGTCGTAAAAGAGGTGACGGAGCTGTCCTCTCAATAAGAAGGGTGCCAGCGAGCCTTGCTCTCGCTTACGGCCACACCCCCTTGAGCACGCCTGATCTCGTCTGATCTCGGAAGCTAAACAAGGATGGGCCTGGTTAGTACTTGGATGGGAGACCGCCTGGGAATACCAGGTGCTGTAAGCTTTTAAGCGCAGGAGGCGCCCTATCCCCGCTCGCTCGTTCATTCCCCTGTTCACACGTGCAGTGCGGCTTGTCCGTTTGTTTATTTGTCAGCTTTGGCGAGACACGGGTACTTGTGTATTAGCGTGAGCGTTTTTTATTCTGATCAGGAACAGTTTTACAAGTCCGCAAAGGATCGAGGAAAGGTTTATCGCCAGCTGAAAAGAGACACAGCGCTTCGGCTGCGGAGACTTGTTCGGCTGGCGTTCGGAGAGTCGCGTTTTTCAGAATTGTATTGAGATCGTTTTCCACAGAGCTCAGATGTCAAAGCACAGCAGCAGCTCTCCACAGCGATCCTCTATAGCGCCCTTTCTCCCGCTGCTCCGTCCTCATTGGAAGGAAGCAAGAGTGAAAGGCTGAAGTGAAATAGAGCGGGGACGAAGGCGGTGAAGAGAGAGAACGTGGGAAGAAGAGAAAAACGCAAGGGAAAAAAAGCAGCGTCGTAAAAGAGGTGACGGAGCTGTCCTCTCAATAAGAAGGGTGCCAGCGAGCCTTGCTCTCGCTTACGGCCACACCCCCTTGAGCACGCCTGATCTCGTCTGATCTCGGAAACTAAACAGGAATGGGCCTGGTTAGAACTCGGATAGGAGACCGCCTGGGAATACCAGGTGCTGTAAGCTTTTAAGCGCAGGAGGCGCCCTATCCCCGCTCGCTCGCTCATTCCCCTGTTCACACGTGCAGTGCGGCTTGTCCGTCTGTTTATTTGTCAGCTTTGGCGAGACACGGGTGCTTGTGTATTAGCGTGAGCGTTTTTTATTCTGATCAGGAACAGTTTTACAAGTCCGCAAAGGATCGAGGAAAGGTTTATCGCCAGCTGAAAAGAGACACAGCGCTTCGGCTGCGGAGACTTGTTCGGCTGGCGTTCGGAGAGTCGCGTTTTTCAGAATTGTATTGACATCGTTTTCCACAGAGCTCAGATGTCAAAGCACAGCAGCAGCTCTCCACAGCGATCCTCTATAGCGCCCTTTCTCCCGCAGCTCCGTCCTCATTGGAAGGAAGCAAGAGTGAAAGGCTGAAGTGAAATAGAGCGGGGACGAAGGCAGTGAAGAGAGAGAACGTGGGAAGAAGAGAAAAACGCAAGGGAAAAAAAGCAGCGTCGTAAAAGAGGTGACGGAGCTGTCCTCTCAATAAGAAGGGTGCCAGCGAGCCTTGCTCTCGCTTGCGGCCACACCCCCTTGAGCACGCCTGATCTCGTCTGATCTCGGAAACTAAACAGGAATGGGCCTGGTTAGAACTCGGATAGGAGACCGCCTGGGAATACCAGGTGCTGTAAGCTTTTAAGCGCAGGAGGCGCCCTATCCCCGCTCGCTCGCTCATTCCCCTGTTCACACGTGCAGTGCGGCTTGTCCGTCTGTTTATTTGTCAGCTTTGGCGAGACACGGGTGCTTGTGTATTAGCGTGAGCGTTTTTTATTCTGATCAGGAACAGTTTTACAAGTCCGCAAAGGATCGAGGAAAGGTTTATCGCCAGCTGAAAAGAGACACAGCGCTTCGGCTGCGGAGACTTGTTCGGCTGGCGTTCGGAGAGTCGCGTTTTTCAGAATTGTATTGAGATCGTTTTCCACAGAGCTCAGATGTCAAAGCACAGCAGCAGCTCTCCACAGCGATCCTCTATAGCGCCCTTTCTCCCGCAGCTCCGTCCTCATTGGAAGGAATTAAGAGTGAAAGGCTGAAGTGAAATAATGCGGGGACGAAGGCAGTGAAGAGAGAGAACGTGGGAAGAAGAGAAAAACGCAAGGGAAAAAAAGCAGCGTCGTAAAAGAGGTGACGGAGCTGTCCTCTCAATAAGAAGGGTGCCAGCGAGCCTTGCTCTCGCTTACGGCCACACCCCCTTGAGCACGCCTGATCTCGTCTGATCTCGGAAGCTAAACAAGGATGGGCCTGGTTAGTACTTGGATGGGAGACCGCCTGGGAATACCAGGTGCTGTAAGCTTTTAAGCGCAGGAGGCGCCCTATCCCCGCTCGCTCGTTCATTCCCCTGTTCACACGTGCAGTGCGGCTTGTCCGTTTGTTTATTTGTCAGCTTTGGCGAGACACGGGTGCTTGTGTATTAGCGTGAGCGTTTTTTATTCTGATCAGGAACAGTTTTACAAGTCCGCAAAGGATCGAGGAAAGGTTTATCGCCAGCTGAAAAGAGACACAGCGCTTCGGCTGCGGAGACTTGTTCGGCTGGCGTTCGGAGAGTCGCGTTTTTCAGAATTGTATTGAGATCGTTTTCCACAGAGCTCAGATGTCAAAGCACAGCAGCAGCTCTCCACAGCGATCCTCTATAGCGCCCTTTCTCCCGCTGCTCCGTCCTCATTGGAAGGAAGCAAGAGTGAAAGGCTGAAGTGAAATAGAGCGGGGACGAAGGCGGTGAAGAGAGAGAACGTGGGAAGAAGAGAAAAACGCAAGGGAAAAAAAGCAGCGTCGTAAAAGAGGTGACGGAGCTGTCCTCTCAATAAGAAGGGTGCCAGCGAGCCTTGCTCTCGCTTACGGCCACACCCCCTTGAGCACGCCTGATCTCGTCTGATCTCGGAAACTAAACAGGAATGGGCCTGGTTAGAACTCGGATAGGAGACCGCCTGGGAATACCAGGTGCTGTAAGCTTTTAAGCGCAGGAGGCGCCCTATCCCCGCTCGCTCGCTCATTCCCCTGTTCACACGTGCAGTGCGGCTTGTCCGTCTGTTTATTTGTCAGCTTTGGCGAGACACGGGTGCTTGTGTATTAGCGTGAGCGTTTTTTATTCTGATCAGGAACAGTTTTACAAGTCCGCAAAGGATCGAGGAAAGGTTTATCGCCAGCTGAAAAGAGACACAGCGCTTCGGCTGCGGAGACTTGTTCGGCTGGCGTTCGGAGAGTCGCGTTTTTCAGAATTGTATTGAGATCGTTTTCCACAGAGCTCAGATGTCAAAGCACAGCAGCAGCTCTCCACAGCGATCCTCTATAGCGCCCTTTCTCCCGCAGCTCCGTCCTCATTGGAAGGAATTAAGAGTGAAAGGCTGAAGTGAAATAATGCGGGTACGAAGGCAGTGAAGAGAGAGAACGTGGGAAGAAGAGAAAAACGCAAGGGAAAAAAAGCAGCGTCGTAAAAGAGGTGACGGAGCTGTCCTCTCAATAAGAAGGGTGCCAGCGAGCCTTGCTCTCGCTTACGGCCACACCCCCTTGAGCACGCCTGATCTCGTCTGATCTCGGAAGCTAAACAAGGATGGGCCTGGTTAGTACTTGGATGGGAGACCGCCTGGGAATACCAGGTGCTGTAAGCTTTTAAGCGCAGGAGGCGCCCTATCCCCGCTCGCTTGCTCATTCCCCTGTTCACACGTGCAGTGCGGCTTGTCCGTCTGTTTATTTGTCAGCTTTGGCGAGACACGGGTGCTTGTGTATTAGCGTGAGCGTTTTTTATTCTGATCAGGAACAGTTTTACAAGTCCGCAAAGGATCGAGGAAAGGTTTATCGCCAGCTGAAAAGAGACACAGCGCTTCGGCTGCGGAGACTTGTTCGGCTGGCGTTCGGAGAGTCGCGTTTTTCAGAATTGTATTGAGATCGTTTTCCACAGAGCTCAGATGTCAAAGCACAGCAGCAGCTCTCCACAGCGATCCTCTATAGCGCCCTTTCTCCCGCTGCTCCGTCCTCATTGGAAGGAAGCAAGAGTGAAAGGCTGAAGTGAAATAGAGCGGGGACGAAGGCGGTGAAGAGAGAGAACGTGGGAAGAAGAGAAAAACCCAAGGGAAAAAAAGCAGCGTCGTAAAAGAGGTGACGGAGCTGTCCTCTCAATAAGAAGGGTGCCAGCGAGCCTTGCTCTCGCTTACGGCCACACCCCCTTGAGCACGCCTGATCTCGTCTGATCTCGGAAACTAAACAGGAATGGGCCTGGTTAGAACTCGGATAGGAGACCGCCTGGGAATACCAGGTGCTGTAAGCTTTTAAGCGCAGGAGGCGCCCTATCCCCGCTCGCTCGCTCATTCCCCTGTTCACACGTGCAGTGCGGCTTGTCCGTCTGTTTATTTGTCAGCTTTGGCGAGACACGGGTGCTTGTGTATTAGCGTGAGCGTTTTTTATTCTGATCAGGAACAGTTTTACAAGTCCGCAAAGGATCGAGGAAAGGTTTATCGCCAGCTGAAAAGAGACACAGCGCTTCGGCTGCGGAGACTTGTTCGGCTGGCGTTCGGAGAGTCGCGTTTTTCAGAATTGTATTGAGATCGTTTTCCACAGAGCTCAGATGTCAAAGCACAGCAGCAGCTCTCCACAGCGATCCTCTATAGCGCCCTTTCTCCCGCAGCTCCGTCCTCATTGGAAGGAAGCAAGAGTGAAAGGCTGAAGTGAAATAGAGCGGGGACGAAGGCAGTGAAGAGAGAGAACGTGGGAAGAAGAGAAAAACGCAAGGGAAAAAAAGCAGCGTCGTAAAAGAGGTGACGGAGCCGTCCTCTCAATAAGAAGGGTGCCAGCGAGCCTTGCTCTCGCTTAAGGCCACACCCCCTTGAGCACGCCTGATCTCGTCTGATCGCGGAAGCTAAACAGGGATGGGCCTGGTTAGTACTTGGATGGGAGACCGCCTGGGAATACCAGGTGCTGTAAGCTTTTAAGCGCAGGAGGCGCCCTATCCCCGCTCGCTCGCTCATTCCCCTGTTCACACGTGCAGTGCGGCTTGTCCGTCTGTTTATTTGTCAGCTTTGGCGAGACACGGGTGCTTGTGTATTAGCGTGAGCGTTTTTTATTCTGATCAGGAACAGTTTTACAAGTCCGCAAAGGATCGAGGAAAGGTTTATCGCCAGCTGAAAAGAGACACAGCGCTTCGGCTGCGGAGACTTGTTCGGCTGGCGTTCGGAGAGTCGCGTTTTTCAGAATTGTATTGAGATCGTTTTCCACAGAGCTCAGATGTCAAAGCACAGCAGCAGCTCTCCACAGCGATCCTCTATAGCGCCCTTTCTCCCGCAGCTCCGTCCTCATTGGAAGGAATTAAGAGTGAAAGGCTGAAGTGAAATAGAGCGGGGACGAAGGCGGTGAAGAGAGAGAACGTGGGAAGAAGAGAAAAACGCAAGGGAAAAAAAGCAGCGTCGTAAAAGAGGTGACGGAGCTGTCCTCTCAATAAGAAGGGTGCCAGCGAGCCTTGCTCTCGCTTACGGCCACACCCCCTTGAGCACGCCTGATCTCGTCTGATCTCGGAAACTAAACAGGAATGGGCCTGGTTAGAACTCGGATAGGAGACCGCCTGGGAATACCAGGTGCTGTAAGCTTTTAAGCGCAGGAGGCGCCCTATCCCCGCTCGCTCGCTCATTCCCCTGTTCACACGTGCAGTGCGGCTTGTCCGTCTGTTTATTTGTCAGCTTTGGCGAGACACGGGTGCTTGTGTATTAGCGTGAGCGTTTTTTATTCTGATCAGGAACAGTTTTACAAGTCCGCAAAGGATCGAGGAAAGGTTTATCGCCAGCTGAAAAGAGATACAGCGCTTCGGCTGCGGAGACTTGTTCGGCTGGCGTTCGGAGAGTCGCGTTTTTCAGAATTGTATTGAGATCGTTTTCCACAGAGCTCAGATGTCAAAGCACAGCAGCAGCTCTCCACAGCGATCCTCTATAGCGCCCTTTCTCCCGCAGCTCCGTCCTCATTGGAAGGAAGCAAGAGTGAAAGGCTGAAGTGAAATAGAGCGGGGACGAAGGCAGTGAAGAGAGAGAACGTGGGAAGAAGAGAAAAACGCAAGGGAAAAAAAGCAGCGTCGTAAAAGAGGTGACGGAGCTGTCCTCTCAATAAGAAGGGTGCCAGCGAGCCTTGCTCTCGCTTACGGCCACACCCCCTTGAGCACGCCTGATCTCGTCTGATCTCGGAAGCTAAACAAGGATGGGCCTGGTTAGTACTTGGATGGGAGACCGCCTGGGAATACCAGGTGCTGTAAGCTTTTAAGCGCAGGAGGCGCCCTATCCCCGCTCGCTCGTTCATTCCCCTGTTCACACGTGCAGTGCGGCTTGTCCGTTTGTTTATTTGTCAGCTTTGGCGAGACACGGGTGCTTGTGTATTAGCGTGAGCGTTTTTTATTCTGATCATGAACAGTTTAACAAGTCCGCAAAGGATCGAGGAAAGGTTTATCGCCAGCTGAAAAGAGACACAGCGCTTCGGCTGTGGAGACTTGTTCGGCTGGCGTTCGGAGAGTCGCGTTTTTCAGAATTGTATTGAGATCGTTTTCCACAGAGCTCAGATGTCAAAGCACAGCAGCAGCTCTCCACAGCAATCCTCTATAGCGCCCTTTCTCCCGCAGCTCCGTCCTCATTGGAAGGAAGCAAGAGTGAAAGGCTGAAGTGAAATAGAGCGGGGACGAAGGCAGTGAAGAGAGAGAACGTGGGAAGAAGAGAAAAACGCAAGGGAAAAAAAGCAGCGTCGTAAAAGAGGTGACGGAGCTGTCCTCTCAATAAGAAGGGTGCCAGCGAGCCTTGCTCTCGCTTACGGCCACACCCACTTGAGCACGCCTGATCTCGTCTGATCTCGGAAGCTAAACAGGGATGGGCCTGGTTAGTACTTGGATGGGAGACCGCCTGGGAATACCAGGTGCTGTAAGCTTTTAAGCGCAGGAGGCGCACTATCCCCGCTCGCTCGCTCATTCCCCTGTTCACACGTGCAGTGCGGCTTGTCCGTCTGTTTATTTGTCAGCTTTGGCGAGACGCGGGTGCTTGTGTATTAGCGTGAGCGTTTTTTATTCTGATCAGGAACAGTTTTACAAGTCCGCAAAGGATCGAGGAAAGGTTTATCGCCAGCTGAAAAGAGACACAGCGCTTCGGCTGTGGAGACTTGTTCGGCTGGCGTTCGGAGAGTCGCGTTTTTCAGAATTGTATTGAGATCGTTTTCCACAGAGCTCAGATGTCAAAGCACAGCAGCAGGTCTCCACAGCGATCCTCTATAGCGCCCTTTCTCCCGCAGCTCCGTCCTCATTGGAAGGAAGCAAGAGTGAAAGGCTGAAGTGAAATAGAGCGGGGACGAAGGCAGTGAAGAGAGAGAACGTGGGAAGAAGAGAAAAACGCAAGGGAAAAAAAGCAGCGTCGTAAAAGAGGTGACGGAGCTGTCCTCTCAATAAGAAGGGTGCCAGCGAGCCTTGCTCTCGCTTACGGCCACACCCCCTTGAGCACGCCTGATCTCGTCTGATCTCGGAAGCTAAACAGGAATGGGCCTGGTTAGTACTTGGATGGGAGACCGCCTGGGAATACCAGGTGCTGTAAGCTTTTAAGCGCAGGAGGCGCCCTATCCCCGCTCGCTCGCTCCTTCCCCTGTTCACACGTGCAGTGCGGCTTGTCCGTCTGTTTATTTGTCAGCTTTGGCGAGACACGGGTGCTTGTGTATTAGCGTGAGCGTTTTTTATTCTGATCAGGAACAGTTTATCAAGTCCGCAAAGGATCGAGGAAAGGTTTATCGCCAGCTGAAAAGAGACACAGCGCTTCGGCTGTGGAGACTTGTTCGGCTGGCGTTCGGAGAGTCGCGTTTTTCAGAATTGTATTGAGATCGTTTTCCACAGAGCTCAGATGTCAAAGCACAGCAGCAGCTCTCCACAGCGATCCTCTATAGCGCCCTTTCTCCCGCAGCTCCGTCCTCATTGGAAGGAAGCAAGAGTGAAAGGCTGAAGTGAAATAGAGCGGGGACGAAGGCAGTGAAGAGAGAGAACGTGGGAAGAAGAGAAAAACGCAAGGGAAAAAAAGCAGCGTCGTAAAAGAGGTGACGGAGCTGTCCTCTCAATAAGAAGGGTGCCAGCGAGCCTTGCTCTTACTTACGGCCACACCCCCTTGAGCACGCCTGATCTCGTCTGATTTCGGAAGCTAAACAGGGATGGGCCTGGTTAGTACTTGGATGGGAGACCCCCTGGGAATACCAGGTGCTGTAAGCTTTTAAGCGCAGGAGGCGCCCTATCCCCGCTCGCTCGCTCATTCCCCTGTTCACACGTGCAGTGCGGCTTGTCCGTCTGTTTATTTGTCAGCTTTGGCGAGACACGGGTGCTTGTGTATTAGCGTGAGCGTTTTTTATTCTGATCAGGAACAGTTTTACAAGTCCGCAAAGGATCGAGGAAAGGTTTATCGCCAGCTGAAAAGAGACACAGCGCTTCGGCTGTGGAGACTTGTTCGGCTGGCGTTCGGAGAGTCGCGTTTTTCAGAATTGTATTGAGATCGTTTTCCACAGAGCTCAGATGTCAAATCACAGCAGCAGCTCTCCACAGCGATCCTCTATAGCGCCCTTTCTCCCGCAGCTCCGTCCTCATTGGAAGGAAGCAAGAGTGAAAGGCTGAAGTGAAATAGAGCGGGGACGAAGGCAGTGAAGAGAGAGAACGTGGGAAGAAGAGAAAAACGCAAGGGAAAAAAAGCAGCGTCGTAAAAGAGGTGACGGAGCTGTCCTCTCAATAAGAAGGGTGCCAACGAGCCTTGCTCTCGCTTACGGCCACACCCCCTTAAGCACGTCTGATCTCGAAAGCTAAACAGGGATGGGCCTGGTTAGTACTTGGGTGGGAGACCGCCTGGGAATACCAGGTGTTGTGAGCTTTTAAGCGCAGGAGGCGCCCTATCCCCGCTCGCTCGCTCATTCCCCTGTTCACACGTGCAGTGCGGCTTGTCCGTCTGTTTATTTGTCAGCTTTGGCGAGACACGGGTGCTTGTGTATTAGCCTGAGCGTTTTTTATTCTGATCAGGAACAGTTTTACAAGTCCGCAAAGGATCGAGGAAAGGTTTATCGCCAGCTGAAAAGAGACACAGCGCTTCGGCTGTGGAGACTTGTTCGGCTGGCGTTCGAAGAGTCGCGTTTTTCAGAATTGTATTGAGATCGTTTTCCACAGAGCTCAGATGTCAAAGCACAGCAGCAGCTCTCCACAGCGATCCTCTATAGCGCCCTTTCTCCCGCAGCTCCGTCCTCATTGGAAGGAAGCAAGAGTGAAAGGCTGAAGTGAAATAGAGCGGGGACGAAGGCAGTGAAGAGAGAGAGAACGTGGGAAGAAGAGAAAAACGCAAGAGAAAAAAAGCAGCGTCGTAAAAGAGGTGACGGAGCTGTCCTCTCAATAAGAAGGGTGCCAGCGAGCCTTGCTCGCGCTTACGGCCACACCCCCTTGAGCACGCCTGATCTCGTCTGATCTCGGAAGCTAAACAGGAATGGGCCTGGTTAGTACTTGGATGGGAGACCGCCTGGGAATACCAGGTGCTGTAAGCTTTTAAGCGCAGGAGGCGCCCTATCCCCGCTCGCTTGCTCATTCCCCTGTTCACACGTGCAGTGCGGCTTGTCCGTCTGTTTATTTGTCAGCTTTGGCGAGACACGGGTGCTTGTGTATTAGCGTGAGCGTTTTTTATTC